>NC_089323.1:9665216-9740216 GCF_036669915.1 Pocillopora verrucosa | reverse complement strand
GCTAATCGACCGATATGAGAGTGTGTGGAGTTCGAGAAACCACCGTGGTCTTGCGCAAAATTTCTTTACGACGGGCTTCTATTTTCTTTCTCCCAAAACAATCTTTGTAACCTGGCCTATTCAGCTGTAGAGATAGTCCATGTATGTGGGCACAGAATGTATACCCATTGAAAAAATTGGAGGTTTGAATAAACCATCCATTAGACACGCACGTTCTTATGCATCGAGGAACTGGGACTTGTTATAGAAAGCCTAGACTTACACACTTGCAGATTTGATTTCAGAAATGCAGATTTCCTTCACGTAAGATATAAGAAACCCAAAATATATAACAAAAATGTCAGATGTAATTTTAAGGTACATGCAGAGAAGCTATGAATGGAAAATCTTTTTCCCAGATCCACCTTTGTCATACATAAAACAGACAGTAAATATACCATACTTATTACTAAAGATAAAGTATGAAAATGTTCAGGATGGATGTGATTATACTGACTTTCTCAATGCCATAGTTTCCAGATCATGGTTTAGAGTTAGTTGAGAGACAGGCTAGTCTATCCAAGGCTGGTTAGAAAGAGAAGCAAGAGTTGTGGCAAGCAAATATAGGCAAACTAAAGGAAGAAAAAGAGAACAGCTTTAGTCAAAATATCTTACTTTAAGCATTCTACACAGTGAATTAGTGTCTATTGAGGGAGTGGAAAAGGACCTTCATCTCACAAGAGAGGTGCTTTCAGATTGGAAGAAGTTATAGTTATAGATGCGATGGATCATGATTACAAAATAACTGGATATGATTCAGCTAATACACGTGAAAGGGAAAGTAAAAAAAAAATGGCGACCAAGCAAAGAAAAACAGGCGTGGTCGCTAAACACTTGTATTCATTACCACTGGCTGAACTTACTGCATGCTGCTGCAGTCACATATATCTTAGTTTCTTGGACAAGTATGTGAGAGGTTAGGTAAAAACTGGTGAGGATAAACTAGCTAAATTTATGTGCTTGTCTTGTCTTTTTTTCCCCAAACGTTTTCTAAAACTTAAAAGAAGTTACTACTGAATGATTGATCAAAAGTACTCAAATGTATGCTTACTTATCAACATAATTCAAGTACACTGGCAAAAAAGTCATAGGGAAGGTGTTCATATAGAACACCTAAACTAATTCCTGTACCAAAAATTATTAATCGTTATTTTAAGTTTGAAATTGGCTGGTGTTTTAAGAGTAAATGTGAATAAAAATCACAGATTATCGAAAAAGTCGCGGACACAGTCAAAAATCGATTTGGTTAATTTTTTGCCTGTGGGTAGTCTTATCTAGTAAACAAAAGGAAATGGGGTTAGATTTTTGAAATATGCACTTTAGCAGGAATAATTTGCTTTAACATTTCCGAGGTTAAATAGCTCAAATTTCACCAAGCGCGATCCTGAAATTATGCACTTTTCGAGCACTTGTCATGCTAACAAAAATGTAACGGAAGAACTTTTCTAGTTATAGAAATATTGAGTTGGACTTGAATTATCAAGGCAAAGTGACAGTTTTTGTCTCATGTTATTCTTGACGGAGCTACGTCCCTATTAAGAGACGACATTTTCGGCCTTTTGAAATTAAGGCAAAGGTGGCCTAGAATAGCTTGGCAAAAATACATGTGGTAGTGTCTCAAAGTTTACAATAACACTACCAAGAAGCCTTGAAAGATAGTTCTTTACGATTTGGGTTTTATTTCTTTGGGAACTTTGACTATCAAAAGATGACCACCAGCCGAATTTCGGTTAAATTACTATGACGCCATAATGAGATGCATAATAACAAAATTAAACGCGTTGGACACAAATAACTGTTTTGGTCAGTTATGTCTTCTCACTAAATGACTAGAAACATATTAAAATGTCTATAACTACACTTATCTACGGAGACAGGAGAAACAATTTTAGACTTTGCTACCCTGAGAATCATGCCATAATTCTGCATAATTCATCACACAACAGGTTAAACAGTTGAATTTCACTCAACAGGTTAAATGTGGCTCAAAGCCGTTCGTTTACGTTTACTTCTCATCTGGTGAACATGGATTCGAGCATCTTCTTCCTTCTGCGCCTTCTACACTCGCCAGTTTCGAATTTACTGAAAATCGTCCAACACAAAGGTAAGAAGGTTTCACAAGCAGTGGTGGGCTTGAGTGACTGAAATCCGATATGTAGGACTCTGCTGTCATGCAACGCCTTCTTGTAAATAATATATGCACCGCTTTTATGATCAGCGGATCAGTTACTCGTAAAACGTTCAGTGCTCAGTTACTTGGAAGAGCAGGTACACTCTTGGACTAATTGTGTGAGTCGTGCGATGAATGGCTTTTTCCTCTTTTGAGGTGAAATGTCAGAAATATCCAGCCCGAGGTTGATGCACATGTCTCTTAGCCTATCCACTCTTAAAGTTGTGATTGTACGTTTTTGCACAAGTTCGCAGATGTTAAGATTGAAAGATACAATCGGATGCTGAATAGCCACATCTCTCATCACATTTGCACACACTGCAGATAGATGCTTCTGGTCGACGCTCTCCATATCCACTTCTGAGACTTCACTAGCTTTTGCTTTGTTATCGGTGGCTGTAGCTTCTAATCGCTTCTTTCTTGAAAGACGGCTGAAGAAGCCACTAATCTGCTGTGACGTAAGGACTTCATCAAGTTGAAATCGGCATTCCCCCGCTTGGTCTCTTGCTAGGCTCATGGTTTTCGAAACTTCCTGTGGATCGCTTTCCGGTCCACTATACTCCCCTTTTTGAAATTGGTCAGTTAAGAATTCCGTCTGTTTCTTTGTAAAACGCACCTTTTTCTTAATTTTCTTCAGGGCCCAACCCATTGGAAGAGGAGGCAAGCCGTCACTCTTTGATTGTGCAGCAACTTGCTTTGGATGGCTTCAAAATGAGATCAACCGTATACACGCGCGGGGTGTCGCATGCAAGGCAGAAGTTTATAGTCGATAATTATTTTCACCTTATAATATAACTGACTAATAACCTATCCTGATATCTTTATCCAATTACTTCTCAGTATTATTTTCCATTTGTAGCATTTCGAAAAAAAATGTGGAGAAGCCAGATAATAATTTAAAACCTTTATTATTTGGATATATCCTGGAGTGTGATATGCTATCTGGGAAGGGCACGCCTATCCAATTCTTGTGCCATATATGGTTTTGCCAAGTTGTTGACGGGTGGCAATGGTGGTGTTTGAGCATGCGCATGCAAGTTAGCCTGGACACGCCCTTCTCCCACCTGGGTTGAATCCCTAGGCATGAAAAGGGCGGAGAAGGGAGAATTCAGAGAATGCGTTAAGGTTTTCCACTTTTATTAATTATATTGGATGGAAATTCTTCATAACACTTTGAAGAAACTCACCAAGGTTAGACCACTTAGACCTTCTGTGATGTTTTCCACACCTCCTGTGGCCCCCAAGCTCTGCGACTGTAACTGATTTTTTATTTTTGCTAGGGACTGTCGACATCGCACACAAATTCCTTTAATATTTTGAGAGAAAGAATTAATTTATACTTTTTAACCTTGCACATCTTCCTTGAACAAATAGCTCTGCATGTGGCAAAAGAACAAAACTAGGCAAAACCCCCACAAATCCCAAACTGATGACGCATCCTGTAGTTAACCTTCTCACGAGTCAGTATTTCACATTCCTTTCCTTTTTTGCCGGTATTTTTAAAAGGAATTCTAATATCTGTGGATATTTCAATTAGAGCGTTCCCCACGCCATTAATTAATTTTGACAGGAGCCCATCACTGGCTTTGAACAAGTTTTGAAAGAGACGAAAATGTTGAGTGAACGCCAGTGTTTTCCGACGTAAAAATATTTGCAAAAATCCTTAAAAGACATGAAAATAAATTTGCTGTCAAACTTGGCGACTGTTTTACACTACAGTGAAGTGGTTTTGAAGTTAGGATATGAAGTCTGTGATTCCCGCCAACTACCCTGCGTGAAATGAGAAGCTATACGGATGTTTATCCTTACATACAATGAGAATAAACTAGAGGGACGTCAGTTCTTACAAGATCATGACTCATTGTAGTCGTTTACCTGATCCGACGGGTACGAGGTTTTTCGTAAGTTCAAAATTTGTTTTGAGTGCTGCAAAGTAATTCCTCTTTCTGCTGCGGGTACTTCTTTAGATTCCTTTTTGTGACCGGAAACATCCTGTGGGACAGAACATAATCTACTAGCTCTTCTCCATCCGATTCTGAGGCTTGATCGATGTAAAGGGCAAACAGTCATTTCCGAAAAATTGACGGGCTTCTCGAAAATCCCACTTCTTGCTAAGATAAGTTCAATCTCTGTCTCAACACCCACCTGAAAATTGTAAAAAACGCTTGTGGCTTCTGATATCCTTGCTGTATGATGACAGAGATACCGTCTGAGTGGAATGATGCCTTGCGCGTTCCTCTGCACCACAAACGCCACCAACAATATCAAGTAAAGAACAAGACATTCCTTTTCTGCTGGAGTTAAAGCAACCAGTGACTTTATTCCTTTCACCGACGATTATTACGCTTTTGTTTTTTGTTTACTTTCGTTAACTGATCACACTGTTTTTCCGTGGAAAAATTGTATCGTTATTTTCGTTTCATAAGGTTTTCACTGTACGGTTTATATTTGCGAAATTTTGTAAAGTCTATTTCTTTGTTGTATCGTTTTCGTTCACGATGGCAATATATTTGTTTAGATTTTATATGTGAGGCAGAATGAATTGTTCATTGATCTCGTTACGTGACGGATTATCATATGTCACGCAGAGTGACAGGAACCTATGAAAAATTAATTAAAATCCGGCAAAGCCCTAGCGTTACCTGCCGTTTGTATGGGACCCTTTTAGTGTGGGACGTCAAAAAAGCCAAAATTAAGATCGAAATAGACTAAACGTAACTGGTTTGCGACATGAAGTAGGAAATGACAGCAACACTTAACTTTATTTTACTCATCCCGGCTCAGTGGCTTCAATGAGTAAGCCGGTCGGCCCCCTTTACACCAAAGAACAGTATTTCGAAAATATCTTCCAAGCGGAACAACAAGGGCCTATAAAAGATCTCTAAGGTAAGGAACTATTGATGTCAAAGCAAACATAAAAAGGTAAGTGCGGCTGCGACTCAAACAATGCTTTGCGTGTGTCATTGCAATGTTGATTTTGTTCATTTGAATATGGCGCCATTTACAATTTTAGCGAAGTTTGGTTAGTTGGTGTATCAAAACAGCAGAAGATACCAGAAAAATTAAACGATGAATTTTGAAGACTCACCTTATAAGCCCTCGTGATAGTATTGCTGGAGATTTTGAGAAACTACCACATGCATTTTTGCCACACTACATTAGGCCGGGTTTGGCATGAATTAAAAATGGCAAACACGTACACTGGTAATTAACCTGTGGTTTCGTCAGGAAGGACACGATACAAAAAATATCACTAAACCTTGGTAATGGAAGGCCACATGTATATGTTTACAGCTAAAGAAGTCCTGCTGTTGCATTTAAGTTCATGCAAGGACGGCCTGAAAACTGCATAATTTAGAGCTCGCACGCACTCATTTTCGATCATGCAATTAGTAACGGTTTATTCCCGTAAAAATGAATATTTACACAAACTAACCTCACTTCACTTTAAGTAGTACCTATAGCTACCTGTAAACAAAAAATGAGACAAAACGATTTTTGACCATGTCCGCGATTTTTTTTATTTTTCTTTGATTTTTAGAGACATTCACTCTTTATTGTTGAACTAAACATGCATAAAATATAATTGTATTCTAAAGTGTTTGGAAGTTGAGAGGAAACTCATTGGAAGGCTGAAGTGTTTGCTGACCAGATTTCTACGAAGATCTTTTATATGTTGAGGAAAACTTTGCAAGTGAGGATTTGTGGGTAGATTTTTGAGGAGTTGGAGAGGCTGTGTTTGTGGAGTATCCCATAGTAGTAGTCTTGCTCACAATTATTCACGTTAGAACTGGAGCCGGCCTCTCATTTGTATTTAATGGACATGAGCTTATTTCCACGTTTCATTGCAGTTACAATTGAATTCGCATTGCTATATATGTTATGTGGTAAGGGGTTGCTAGTAGCGTTGTGGTACTCAAATGTAGAGGATTTTGCTTTTCACTGTTTTGCCAGGCTCCTCGCCAGATATTACAGATTGTACTTTTTACCTCACGGTATTCATGAGTGCCTTTTGCAGGTTATTCATAACTAAAGATATATACATAAAATACACGTTTTAAATTAAAGTTCTAGTTCCCTTCTTATTTGGAACCTTGTTTCCATTGCTTCTACTTCGCTGATATAATCAACCTCCTCTTCTTCCTCTTGGGAAGCACTTACATTTCGCTTTAAGACACCACTCTTGTTAAGGGCTGACAGCCTGCTAAAATATCTTGCAACTTGATGTGTTGAAAGCCATTCTTCTTTTAAAACAAGTTATCTCCATTTGACGATCTTTGACTCCTCATTTTACATGCAATATCAGCGAGATTTGCGTTAACACTGGTTTCTTCTACTTGGAAGAATGTTTCCAGCAAATAAGAGCGAACGCGTTCGGAAACTTGGATTGACTTCTTTGATTTCTTCATTGCCCAACCCTCCTCCAGTGATGGATTGTCAGCTGATACTGATGGGGATTCTGTCACTGATGGTGCACCACCAACTTCACCTTGTACATAGTCTCCTGTAACAGTTTTACAGGTCTCTGCCCACTTTGCTATAATGCTGTCATAGTCCGATTCTCTTTCTAACTTGATTAGGTGGCGTCCAACATCAAGATGTTTCTCCAGACCTTTAAATTCCTTGTAGACTTTGACACATCGTTGTTCAGGGCAGGAATAGGAGGCGACCGATGGCGTTGCTGACTCTGCTTCATCTGACTGAATTAGTTGCACCTCCGTTGGCACTGATGGTCCGACAACTTTGGCCTGCGTTGCTCCTGCACGAAACTTGCCGACATCTTGTAACGGTTCGCTAAATTGCTGAAATTCTTTGATACCTGTGGGACCTTGTGGAGTACCATACTTCTGAAGCTGTGCCAGCGAAAAAGACCTGCTGGTGCCCACATTGTATGCCTTCCAAGCTCTCAATCCAGCTGACTCGAACAAGAAATTGTTCAGTGCTTGAATTCCAGTCATGCTATGTTTCATCATACTTTGAAAAGAATCTTGGATTTCTGCCACAGTAGCGTAACAGCTCTTTACCTCACCATACGATTACATTTCAACCTTCATGTCATTGGCGGTGTTTATGTCATTTCCCTCGTTTATAAATCGCCGCATGTGACTTTTAAGAGTGCCTATACGGTGGTCACAATTATCTTTGCCAGCTTGGGGATCGCCGAGGTCATAATGGAAGATTCTGATTCCGACACGCTCACTGAGACTTGGCAATGACAGAATAAGATACGCACAGCGGTAGCACCCTGCGTTATCGGATCGCAAAAAAGCTTCACTGAGGTTGGAACTGGCGTACTTTCCAGGATTAATGCCACTGCAAACTAGTTTCGCGTGCATTTAGCGAAAAGGTGGATATAGCTTCCTGTCTAGAGAAAAAACGGGATTGTATTACCTAATTAGTATCGTCACCATTAGGCTTACAGCCAATGTTGAGGTGAAGCTCTATATTATGAAACACCTACGCAATAGGGAATTTGTTTAAAGCATGTACTTGCATTTCCGGTTTAACAACATTTTTAATTCCAGAAATCACGTAAAATGTGTAAATCAGCTTTTTCTGGCCAATGTCTTCTTCACAGATATAACGTTTACAGATATCTTGGTTGCGGCATCGCTTTCACTTTATTGCCTTGATCTAAGTTAGTCTGATGACTACTAGATTAGTTCATCACTCCTGTAACGCTGGCGTGATTAACACTAATCATAAATCAGTTGTAGGTTTTCTTTTTTCTAGACGTTGACCTTAGTTACATTACACCCAGACACAACTGAAACTCTACCTCAATTTCTCCGTCATCCCCCTTTTGGACAGCAACAGAAACATGCCATGACTTTCCCTTCTTCCCAAACCAACCTTGTTGTGTTTCCTGGTAACCGATTGGGAGAAATTTCATAGCCCAGTCCATAATGATGAGTACTTGGTTATTGGCCAGGTTTTCGATAACCACACTTTTTGCAGTGTCCTGGTGAACTTCCCTGAGGATATGCGCTTTCCATCCATCAATATCAGGAATTGCGTTATCCATATCGTACTGTAACTCTTCCAGCTGGTCTTTACTGCTAAAAGACGTATAACAATATAACTTAGATAATATGCTTTCTTTTGAGACTTGAAAACTTGCATATTGTTTGGTAAATTCTTTTCATGGTTCTAGTTGAAAGTAAGTTGGTAAATACAACCTTAAAGAGGGTTCAGTTCTCAAGCATTTCATAAAAGTTTAAGAAGATGAAAAAAAAAGCGTTCCAGCCTTTGCAATATGACACTGATATTGACAGTTATTTTTCACGTCATCTTTTATTGCTAGTTACATATTGTGGACCTCAGTTGCATACTCTTTCCATGTCATTCGAGAACAAAACGAAGGTTGTGAGGAAACCAGATGGTATCAACTGTAAACACATATAACCACCTGAATTTGACTTCTTGTGAGTCAAATGCCAACTGAAGGTCTGCCATCACATTCTGAAGATCCTCGCATCGATCACAGTTGACCGTGTGCTGATGCGCACAGCTTCTGTGGAATTCTGGTTCAGAACTACTCATGGCAAATTTTCGGCAGTAGTCAGGACAAGGACTCTCCCTTGCTAAGTGGATTTTGTAATCGGTCTTTAAATACTGTCTCGCACTTTTCAAACGGCGTTTCATATCTTTTGTTCCTTCTTCTTGTAGACTTAAAAAAGTATGTATGTATATATATATATATATATATCAAATAAACCTGACAATTGATACATGCAGTTCTAGATGCTATACAACTGATATAAAAACTTTTATCTACGCGCATAACAAGGGAATAAATTATTTTTCAAGCCTTTTATTACCAGGAAATTCACTAACAAATTTACGGTCTAGTAAGTTGCTCTTTCTTTACCATTTGCTAACTTTAACGATTTTACTTACCGAGTGAGCATAACCTTTCTGCTGTTTCTACTTATGTAGCAAAGGCACACACACCATCTGTTTGAATGCTGACCAGCCCTGTGAGTGATTTCTTTTTAGAAGCCGCGCATACCTTTTGAAAAAAAAGTCAACTGCAACGTTTGACGCATGTCATACCTGTTAGTCTATCTATCTTATTTTTGAAGGTGCATCACACAAGTAGGATGATGAACTTTACTTGTGTCTAAAACTATCTCGCACGAGGTGCCCTTGGTAGGAGACACCTACCTAGTGACTACATGTACGCAATGAGACATAACTGTGAGAATAATAACATGTTCGATGCAATATCTGTTTTTTTTATATCTTTACATCAATCATAGGCAGCGTTCTGTACATTGATCTCCTTACTAGTAGTGATTACTAGTAGTGATGTTACTCCAGAGTTGAGGACTAAGTTTAAGGTAACTTAACGGTGTAGAGACAATATTAAAATGTAGGCAGAGCAAAGTCGGTTTGTTTAGTAATTGATAAGGATCATCAATGGAATTGCCTTAATTACGCATTGAGAGACTTTCTTCTATTTTCGAAACTGCTTACCTTCAGTATGTCAAACAGCGTCAATCGACCTAAAGGTTGAAATCCAGTCTCGGAACAGTACAATGTATACAGTTGGATAAGTCTCGAGGCTATCACAGTTCTCACCACACTAGGAATTTCCAGTGTGTCACCATTGGAAAGTTTCAACTTTTTAGTACCGTGCGCGACATCTTGCAAAAAAAACGAAATGGAAACAAAATCAAGAAAGTGGTCAACCTTTGCTGAGTGCAGTCTACTTCGCTTGATCTGTGGTGGTTCTATTTGTTGACCAGGCTCGTTAAGGAAAGCGTGTTTTCTTGCTTCGTCAATGCTCTATTTTGTAAGACCCGGAATTAAGGTCAATAATTCAGACTTCGAGTGGTCACAAACAAAAATAGAGAGTATCTTCTGTCTGGTATACCCTGAATTTGCCTCTTCATAGAGCTTTATGAGTCTTCCAACAAGTTGATTATCTGACCTGTTTCCATCCCTTCCACTGCTGTACCTCTCAGCAACCCTATTGAAAAGACAAGTGGACTGCTGTGGCGCAATTGCCTCCAGTACTGTCTCTACTGCTTGCACTGCTTTACGTTTGTAGTAGCGACTTGAGGAAGAGGACAAATTCAAAACATCTGTACAAAGCTGAGATCGAATGGGACTTACTCTTCCGTCCGCAGAGTTCCGGAGGAAGTTATTCAGAAAGTGAAGCCTATGCTGTACTGAGGAGTTGGCTGCCATTCTAGCGACGTTTCAACCTCAGGTACTGATTCCTGTGAAGCGGACGAAAAAGCCTCTGAACTTGCATCATCTGACTCCACTGGAAGTTGCAGAGTTCATGTTACCCTGGACCGACCTCTTGTGCGGCGTGTGAAGGTGCCTAAGAACTTACATCATCTGCCCCCGCTGGGAGTTGTGGTTTTGGTATTTCCTATAGAATTTAAAAAAATGTACATTACCCAAAAAAAATAATATACTGCAGGTGCGTTCGTTTTCCCTTTCTTTAAGAAAGCGAGCAAAAATGCAAAGAGGAAAATTAACCTCACTACACTGTTCTCGGAGTAATGACAGACTAGGTCCAGGCTCGCTGACTGCAATAGGAGCAGGAGAGGGCTGAAGCTCTGGTGATGGAGGTTCAACGACGAGAGCAGCACCATGTTCACTGCGGCATAATTTGCAAATACCTGTAATAGTTCGTAGCAGAAACATTAAAATATATTTTAAAAGGGAAAAGGAGAAGGGATCCAACTACATAAATTAGTCGGCATTATATGTCTTTTAATATCGATTGCAAATAGTAGATTTGCAACAAAAAGAAACCCCTCTTACAGAATCATTGTCGTTAACTGCGATCTTTTTACCTTTCTTATTATCAATTGCTCGTCAAACACCGGATGAGACACTTGCCTAGTTTTTTTTTTTCGAGTTCGTCATTTGCAATCCTTTTTTATATTCACCATTCTTAAAGAATAGCGATCCTTGTTCCGTGCTTGCATCTTTAGTGTTTTTCTGCCCTATAAACGATCATTTCAAGGTTTCATTCTATCTAAAGGCAACTCTTTACGACTGTAAAAATGACTCAAAATATCGTAACGTAGCTCCCTTAAGACCAAAAAAGCAAGTTCGTATAGCCAATGCAGAACTTGAAACTCGAAAGGTATCGACTACCTTTTACCTTGTGTGCAAAGTAAATGGTCAAAAAATTTTGTTTCAGTTTCCTTTTGAAGCTTTTCTGTCACAAGAAGTGAGCAGTTATCGTCACATTGACCTGGGAAATGAACTACTTACAAATTCTGTTAATTCCCTATCCAGATTAAGTAATTTCATTTATTAAGGATTAATTCTCAGGCAGAAGAACCAGGAATACCACTAGTGTCTATCTGGTTCTACAAGAGACATGATTCCAAACAGCAAAAAATGAAAACGAAACCATACCTGCATCGACGGGAACAAGAACTCTCCATTTCTCTATAATCTCTTTACACGTCGGTAGGCTTGCTCCTCTTTCTGGTTTTCGTCACTTATTGCCATGCAGAGGATGGTAACATCTCCACCAGGTTCCTAGCGCAGTGCGATGCTTCGGACACACTGTTACATCATCACCCATCTCATCAAAGAATCCCACTCTAGCTAAAATGGGGTCTTTTTCCGACCTAACAGATGTTTGTGCAACCTTCAGTTGTCACAAATGAGATTTGGTATCCCTCGTACAGGATGACAAAGTAAAGAATTCATTCTTCCCTAGAAATCTCCCTGAAAAATCACAAGTGCTATTGGAATGCAAAGAGAACGAACAAGACAATTGGGCAGCCATAGCATCAAGTTGCCACTCCAAAAAATCGACCAAGTAACTTGCAAAAACAACGGCGAGACTTCACTGGCAAGAAAAGACTGCGTGCTTTTTTGTTATCTTTGTTTACTTTTCATGGCGACGGTGTTTACATTACACAATCAGACTTTACAACGGTAAAATAAAATAAGTTTTTTTTAAAGTAGAATGTGGATTGACTATCAAGATAGACTTATTTTTTCGAGCTGTGGGAATTTAGTTTCTGAATTCATGTAAGTACATGTGACGGAAGCACGTGTCACGCCACACACCTAAATTTACATGACGGCTGTTTTTTCTCTGGAAGGAGATTAGTTTAAGTACATCCTACGTTTGATAATAAATTTAACAAGTATGGAAAGTAACAAAATGTACAAAATATACCTCGCATACTTTGTTTTTAGCTGTTGACTTCCAGAATATAAACACGAATCGGTGTTATTAGATTTACTAGTAACTGTCAGTAAATTGTGTCAATATCTACGAATCTGTTGGCTTGTTGTTAAGCCGGAAAAGGAGGGTCGCACAAAGGAAATGTTCGCAGGGACTGGTATTAACATCACCACCGAAGGGCACAAACACCTGGGCGCTGCGCTGGGTTCACGGTCCTATCTTGAGCATTATGTGGGTGGCAAGGTAGAAGATCGGGTGGGAGAAGTGACGAGGTTGGCGGAGTTTGCAAGATCTCAGCCACGAGCTAGTTATGCAGCATTCACATTTGGGCTTAGACATCGGTGGACGTATTTTATGAGAACATTGCTGGATATCGAGACCTTACTGCAGCCCTTAGAGCGTGCAATCTTGGATGCACTTATACCATCGCTCATAGGACGTAACTGTTCTGAGGCAGAGCGCGATCTAGTAGCATTGCCGGTGCGTATGGGTTGTAAATCCATCTGATAGTGTGGATGCGGAGTACTCAGCCTCTATTAGAGTAAGTGCTCCACTTGTAAGTAAGATAGAGGCGCAATCCCATGAGACCCCAGATGAAGCCGAGGTACAACGACTGGTATACGCCACCCGGAAAGAAAAGGATGATGGGATTTAGTGATGCCGTGAGGCTCCGATATGATTGGCCGATACCCAATCAGCCGTCAGTGTGCGTTTGTGGTAGCATGTCTACAGTAGATCATGCAATGATCTGCCAGCATGGAGGCCTAGTTATTCAGCGCCACAATGAAATTCGCGATCTACAGGCCGAGCTGCTCGACATGGTCTGTTATGATGTGCAAGTTGAACCGGCATTGCAACCTATCACAGGCAAAGAGCTTAACAGAGGCGCTAACCAAGCCCCTGATGCACGCCTTGATGTCCACTGTAGGGGTTTCTGGGAGCGACAGAGGGCCGCTTTTTTTGATATAAGGGTGTGTCATCCCAATGCGGACTCGTATAAAGATCTTAGCCCCAAGCAAATCTACAGGATTCATGAAAATGAAAAGAAGCGAAAATACGACTCTCGCGTCACAGAAATAGAGCAAGGCACATTCACCCCATTGGTATTTACAATGACAGGAGGTATGGCTGACGAATGCCTGAGATACCACTCAAGATTAGCCGAGCTATTATCCGCAAAAAAGCAAGAGAGCTACGCCACAACAATTTCATGGGTCAAAGCGAAAGTGTCTTTTGCAATTTTGCGGAGTGCGCTCCTATGCGTAAGGGGATCGAGAGCCCCGAGAAGGAGAAACTTAGATGTTAAGGACAGAGATCTAGAAATAGAGAAGGGTCAAGCAGGACTTCCCTAGACTCAACAGATATATATATATATATATATATTTAGGTTTTTTTTTTTCAACAGAAATTTTTGAATTTTAAAGGCCGGGAACATGTCTTTTTTTAACAGGAAAAATAGTTCAACTGTTTAGATAACACTAGTTAAATCTTCTACCTCGTGTTGTACATCGATAGAAAAGTCAGACCCTGGCGGATTAGCGTGAATTCTGTTACTTAAACTGTAAGAAAGTAAGAAACACATATTTAATGATGTAAAATTGTTGCTTTTATTTGAGTCCGTCTTTTTAACAGAATGTATTTTTGTAAATATCGTTTGTAAATGAGTAAATAACTGACTATTATTATTATTATTATTATATCTACGAATTAGTATAATTAATTAAACGCCTCAGCCATGCAACTAAACATCTTTTAATATTTTTAAAGCCGAAAAACAAAACATTTGGCGTCACATATACCATTACACAATTTGATTCGGCTCATTAACCAGCAGCTTGTGGTCACAAAGTACTTAAATCAACTTTGCCTGTCACGCACTTCGGAGGAATGTGATCACGAATATCTCACAGAGGCCAAAAATTTTTTTCGTCAGAAACATAGCACTGTGATTGGATTTTACTGTGATTACATGTTGATCGACATGTAACGTTGCCCATTGAAGATATTTGCAATTAAAAAAGCCTAATTTTCGGTCTCTTTAAATTTTCGCCTGACATGGTTTATTATGAAATGCTCTCGATTACCGAGAATAATTTCAAATCAATCCAACTTCGAACCTTCCATTGCTTAAGGTTCAAAGAATTGTCGGATAAAATAAGATTAAAATCCACGGCATTCTATTAGTGTGGGTGATCTTTTTTGAAAGTACAATTTGAGGGCTAATTTCGGGGTTTTATCCCTGGGATTTGATGTGAAAGCCCTAGTACCCCAAGGATTAACCGGGAGCCCAAAGTACTTTGGACCCTTGAATAACTTTATGACCTTAATCATCTGTGAGATGACATGTGTCACGCCTGCCTGGTCCTCTCGTGGACAGACTCTTGAGTAGTGACACTTTTCTTTCTTATCTGAGACCAAGTTATACGCAAATCAGTTCAATGGCAATACTTGAACAATTTCAATTCGCATTTTAAAGACAACAAAGATTAACATGTACATATCTCATAACAGCAATGTACAGAAGGTGCATCATTCTGCCAAAAAGTTGCTTATGAGCCTTTATTACACGTAAGAGCTTCAAGGCACAAAACAGCACTTTTTGATTTAACAATAATGATAATAATAATAATAATAGTTATTTATTCAGGCTCTCAAAACCATTAGTGTGCCTCTTTATTCACAATCTGAAGACTACAAACAATATTTATAATTCATAAAGTTAATATAGTCCACTATGATAAATATAAGTCTAGCTGAAACTAAATTCAATACAATTTGGGTAGTGTTAATGCGATATTCCATATATATTTATGCATGAATGTATATGAGTAGTGTAATTTGCTAAAAATAGTTGAGTTAATGTGTAAATTATTGACATCTTTTGCAACAGCATTAAAATGATTATTGCATCTCGTAATAAAGCAGCTTTCTGTAATGTTCCTAGAGTTCTTATGGAGGCTATTAAAAACTTATGCACAAGTATGTTAAAATGTGAGCCTCTTTTAGAACTGTCAATAGTAATGAATCCAACAACCTAACAAATTTGTGAGCCTCTTTTGGAACTGTCAATAGTAATGAATCCAGTAACCTTAGTGTCCAGGTAAGGTGATGACTCAGTTGTAGATAGGCCAGCCAGTTGGTAGAGTCGAAGGCCTATGGTCATGGTGCTCAGAGATAGGGAGCCATTTTAGTTGGTTTGTCTTTTTCATTGACATAGCATCATGGGACTTATCCTGCAGCTGCCAGCTGTACTATCTGAAGCCCTTTAATAAGATGCGTGGGCAGGGGAAAGCACACAGAACATTGTAGTCCAGCTTGGAAACCACAAGACTTTTGGTAAGTTGCTTCCTTACTGGAAAGGGAGCTTTTTTCTTCAACTTTGCAAAACTGATAAAGTAGCGTAACAAGATTTGATGACTTTGTTAGCATGTTTTTTTCCTTGCATATGTTGGTGGAGGTGTATACTTAGTAGGTTGAAGATTTTACATAGCTCCAATACCTTGCTAGAAAGTTTGTTAACAAGGGACATTTGTTGGGTGGAGAACAAGGGTTGTTTACCATTTACAATAAAATTCGGCAATATCCCGTTGGGAAGTTCCATTCGGGATGAGTGTGTTCCATTTAAGTGAAGTCTTATTCGTTTTCAGACCCTTTTCTGTTGCTCTATCGTATCGTAAAATATCTCCCGCGAAAATTCAAAATGACGGCTCAGATGTTGATGCTGCACGAGAGTTTAGAATTTTCAATAGATGAAGAAAGTGAGATGAATTCAGAAGATGATGGTGAAATGAATATCCTCTCAGCAGTTGCCACTTTCATGAGACGTAACCCAATCAGAAATCAAGGTTATTATGAATGTTCTTTGCCTGCATATTCGATTGATGAATTAAAAAAAATTTTAAAAGGCGGGACTCACAGTATGGTCCTTTGCAGGACAACCGGAGAGTTCATCATATAACTTCCAAGTCTTCTTGTCATTCCCACTCTTGTTATTTTGATCCTCTATTTCCTTTGTTTTGATGTTATCTTTCCCCACTTTCTCATGCACTGTTCTCCAGTGACCACATGACCAGATATCTTGGTGAACTGTTCGGCTATTTTCTTGAACACATCTTTCTTTGTCCCTTTCCCGCCAAACGTGTGCTTGTTATCTGCGTATGTTGTTATGAGAAGTCTTACATTTGTATCTTCTCATCGGTCCAAAATTTTCAACAACCCTGCATCACCGTGGTTGATTACACCTGCCAAGGGCCCAGTTGAAACGGAAGAGATGGTAGCTGAAAACAAAGAGTCTCAAAAATTCTGGCAAATTTATACAGACACCTTGGAGAGCAATGCGACATAATTTTTACGCGAGATATACTTGCTCTCAAAGAGCTCCAAGTAAGCTACAAATCCCACCTACCATTCATATATAAGCCACAATCATGGTGGGGAAAATTATGTAAATCCAAAGGTAGAAAATGGCACACTGAACACTCGCACATCTGAGCGCACGCCAGTTTGACTGACTAAAGCGAAAACGACCGTGGAAGGCTTGGAACTGGTGAGAAAGGTGGAAGATCAGTTAATGGAACTTGAATGGAAATGGAATTTTTTTGTAAAATGTTTCGTTTAACAGCCAAATTTTAATTTTTCTTTACTTCTTTACTTGTCCAACACACAACTGGCATTCACAACTTTCAGTTGTGCTTATCCTTATTATCTCATCTTTATCCTCCCAGTGACGTCTTAAGTCTACAAGACGTTGTTCTTTGACTAAAGGCGCATACCTTACAAGCAGCACAATTCTAGGAGGTAACATCAGTGCATCTCATAAGGATCACTCAACTACTATCGCTATGCTGGCAATAAACAATGAGAACCTCTCAGCTATGAGAAAGGAGAAATCACCATTGAACAAAAGAACATTTAAGAGTGATTGTCAGTAAAAATCAAAGAAATCGTGGCCACGGTCAAAAAATCGATTTCGCTCATACTTTGTCAGTTTGAAGGCCTAGGTAAGTAACTGAAGGATATGAGGTTAGTTTTTTGAAATATTCCATATAACGGCAGAAAACCACGAAAAACGGTCACCCTACCGGAAGCTCGGGTTTCACCTGGCGGAAACTCGAAATTTTACACTTTTCAGCTTCTCGCTACACAGACGTTTACGTGGCTGTGAATCTTTCTTAAGTATAATTGAATACATTGATTCTTCCTTAGTCAAACCATGGGGATTATTTTTATCTCTGCTTATTTGTGAGCGAACTGAGACCCGATTAAGAAGACACACTTTTCTCATTTACGCGAAGGTGTAAAATAATCCAAACTCAGCGACGAAAAAAGCTGACCGGTAGTTCTTCAAATCCTCTGATATTATAACCAAAGACAGTTCAGTCATTGATTTTTAGGTCTACGGTTTTAAATCTTTAGGATCTAGTAGCACTTTTGCATGAACGCCGATCAAAATTCGATAAAATTCCAATTGAGCGCCTTTGAAATCTACAACTCTACATAACAATGCACTATTTAATAAATTAACTCCTCGGCCAAAGTTTGTACATAAAACATAAGGGTTTTGTTTTCTTAGCGGTTTGAACCTTTTAAAAATATATATTGATGTTAAATATTGTCTACACAGGTAAAACAAACTATGAAACACCAAAATTACCACGAGCTGAAATTAAATCTCACAGGCTCGCTCCCTAATCTGTGTCACGCATGAGCGACTTCGCTACAATTAGTACAGTAACAAACAGATATTTACATCTGTTAATTTACAATAAGTCTTATTTTAAAATATCTTACTCAACGATGTGCCTGGTTCCCCAGTTAACTTGCTGAAGTAAAAATAAAATAAAATATAATAGCAATTCAAACTGAAACGATAAGAATTGATTTTATTAAGAATGAGAAGCTTTATGCCGTCGATAGCCAATCAGAAGTACCTGTTCTCACGAAAATTGCATCGTTCTTTTAATAAATAAATCGAATTATCTTTATCTGTGAAACATTGCATCTAAAACCAGAGTTTATTGTCGGGGAACTTCATAGAACAGCGATGTCTTGCTCGTTCTTGAATGTTGTTGGTGGGATTTGCGGCGCAGACGAACGCACAAGTTCTTCAACTTCCGTCACGCCTCTCACGCGGTGTAACAGGGATATCAAAAATCACAAAAGTCGTTGAAATTTTCCGGAATTGAAACGGAGGTAGAATTAATTTTGGCAAGATGTGGATGTTTTCAAAAGCCGGCGAATTTATCGGATATGACTATCTGTCTGGTTCATCGTGCCAAGTTAGGTTTAGGTTGGCGAAGGACGGGTAATCTTTGCACCATCCCGGAAGTTGTTTCCTAGGCGAGGGGGCAGGAGAGAGGAGGATGTAGATTGGATGGGTGGCCAACCCTCTCCATTGTGTATCTGCAGAAGTAAGAAAATTAATTTGTACATCAAAACCTAAATACGTTATATTACACCATTTGAAATCTAAAAAAGCATGTGTCGAGGACTGTTAAATTACTTGTCCTATGATATGTGTCCATGGCAGCCGAAATTAGACAGCTCTTAATTAGAATTTCGTTAATTTAAAGTTTAACTGGAAAACTTGGTAATCCAGAGTCGGAAGCAGGGTTCGTGAATGATATAAGGAAGTCATAGGTGTTTTAACACTAACTTTACTAGAAATGTCGAACTGGTCCACAAATCGTGGGCGAATCTTTTGCTCATTGTATATAGAAAATATTTTAACTTTTTCGCACTACAGGTCGATCATGAAGCTGACACTGATATTTCCCTTCCTGTACCGATCACTGATACTGAATGCAAAGAAGGTAGATCTAAACAAGAGAGCCTTTACGTGCCAGACGAGGATTCGCAAGAAAGCGAAGACGACATAAACTATGAGCAAGGTGAATCCCTAAAACAGCTCAATCGCTTTCTACAGCTTCGTGACACCGGCCCAGTCCGCCACGTACTATCAGTACCATGGAATGTAGCTCAAAGCCGTACTAAACGCCGTTATTTGAGAAAAGCTGAACAGTGTGCTTCAGCAGTAATGGAAGTCCTTGCTCCTGAAGATTCGAATTGCTTGTGGAGGGAATTATGTGAGCGCGAAGTGAATCGAAGAACAACTGGCAGGAAAAGTTGTAAGGAAGTGGAGCTTCTTCAAGCGTTTGCCGAGAGTTATTTGAACGCTCAACACTGGAGTACCCGTCGGCAAATACTCTCAATCCTGGCTGACAAGTTGTCTTTCAAAGAGGTGCAAGAATTTATCCCAACCCTGACAAGTTACCGCTTTGACATAGCGCGACACCACACCCTGCTTCATGGAAGAGCAGAACCAATTCCTCGCCAAGAAAACAGGAGAATGAAAGTTGACCAAGGAAAATTGGAAGATTTCATTTCATTTATCACAAGTTCACATGTGATTCAAAATGTTCCATTTGGCGAAAGGCTTTTGAAGTTATCAACCGGTGAGGTTATTAAAACACCAAATGTAATCAGAATGATGATTCCGGAGCGTATTGTTCAACAGTACCAACAATATTGCAGTGAAAGAGGTTTTGAGCCCATGAGCAGGCGAACACTGCATAGAGTGCTAGATGAGTGTTCTGCGTCTGTTAGGAAGTCTTTTCAAGGACTTGATAACTTTTTCATCTCAAGGAGCAGAGGCATTTGATGACCTGGACAAAGTGGTCGATAAACTGGTTGATTGTGGAAAAATAGAAGTGTGGGCCAGGGAAATGAAGCAACAGTTACGCTCATCAAAGCAATACCTGAAAAGTGACTACAAGGTATTTGATTTATTTCATTACACGGTTTGTTATGAAGTACTTCAAAAGAAAGGCGCAAAACTGACAGAAAGTTGATGCAACAACCCAGGCAAATTATTTTGCTAAAGTTCAAATCTTTGAAAATGCATAATATTGATACTTGAACTAGTTCCAGGTCCTCTCATGCATAACTAAGGAAGGAATTATTGTCGATAACCTGTAAGTTATATTTATACATTTTGCAAACAAATGGGGACCGTCGGCCTTTTCAATGTAATTGTTTTATAGAAATAGTAGTTAAGATCAGGACGATATAATTACTGTATTTCCTCCGCTAAGTGCCCGGGCGCTGGATCGAGTCAGGAAGGGGCTCCTAATATAGAGGTTGGGCGCTTGTTCCAAGGGCGATTTACTTAAGAGGAGCTCGCTTATTGGAGGAAATGCGGTGATTGAAATTGTTTACGTTTTTGTTGTCTTCGGCTTGTTTCAGGTCCATGTGGTTGAGTCTTCGAGCATTGCTGATCATTGAAGGACTTACGCCTTAAGTGACTCAACAGACACTGACTTCCAAGGCCACTGCAGTCATTCACACAACGGAACATGTGCACAGTGTTGCCAGCTGCAAGAAGTTCTAAGCATCTTGGAGAGTGAGTGTTCAAGTGCAGTTTGTAACCAGGAGCAGAAATCGGACATGCTACACGCTGTTAAGCAGGCCAGAAATAATATCATGAGCTGGAAAGCCCACCAGTTGCGCTCCGTTCACCAAGATCAGGCAAATATTCTGTTCTGGCTAAAATGAAGAGCAAATGCGACGTGTTACTAGTGCAGGATTGGACAATGAAATTTATGCCACGAAAATTTCGGGAGCCGCAATCAGACTGGTTTGCTAAGCGCGGTTTACCATGGCACATAACAATTGCTATTAGGAAGTCGGAAGAAGGCGAGCAGTTTGAGTCTCAAACATTCGTACATGTCTTTCAGAACTGTTTACAAGACAGTGCTGTAGTGGTATCGATAATGCAGGATTGTCTTGTTTCACTGAAGAAGGAAATGCCGGAATTAGAAAGGGCGTTTTATAAACAAGATAATGCCGGCTGTTACCACAGCGGACTAATTATGCCTTGCGCATAATTGTATACAAGATAACATCATTTATTTTCTTTCGAAAAAATAGTTTCATTTGATCGTTATCTTTTTTTAAAAGTGTGTTCAGTGAAGAGGTAGATACACTAATGGTATGGCGACCACCTCAAGGCTGCCACCGAATTAAACCAGCCAACCAGTCACGTAATGTAAGCTAATTACAGTTGTATATCCATTCAAAGTTTTAGGGCTAAAAAGTGAAATTGTCTCCGCAAGAAGCCAAGAAAAATTCAAAGTAACAAAGCTTGACGTACAAGATTGATCAAAGATCTACTTAAATATAGTTTTGTGGGGAAATGGCCATATTGGAGTGATGCAACGACCGTAATTGTGCTATTAAACGTAAACATATAAATGTTGATGTGACGTTTCCACTAGTATACTGTGCAAACTGTGCACTTTGTGGGTGGTTGGGGAGAGAGAGTAGTATGATTGTTAAATCCTTTCCCCCACCCCCTTCCCTCCTTTTTAAATGTCGTAAAAATGACAGTGCACATTATTTATTCTTCGGTGCCCTCTTTGGAAAATTCTTAGTATTTTTCATCGAATATTGTCAGAATTAAACTTTATTTTCTCTATCAATGACAGACTGTAGTGTTGTTTGACAAGCGCAATCAATAAAACATGCAAGTCGCAAAACTCATAGTGTTTTTAATAGTCGCATTGGACAACAGAATGAAGAGGATACAAAACTCATTGGAGACAGTTCCTGCTGGGTAGTACATTTTTTAGTTGTTATTTACCTGAGCCCATAGGGACGAGCTATTTTGAAAGGTCAAATATCTTCATGGATTGGAAAAAATATATTCCTATTCCAGTGCGGCTACTTTTCACAGCTCTTGCTGAGTGACCCGAAACAACTTCCTGTATGGTGCAAAAATTAATACTTTTGAACATGATGTATTACTCAGTAAGTGACACAGGGATGATCGGAAAAAAAATCCGAGTGCTTCATGGGACAAACATCCTGCATACTGCTAGGATTGGAATGTCATGTGTGGCATACGCGCAATGGAATAAATGTGATGGAATATTTTTAAGCCTGGTGAATAAATGAGAATGATGTATTATTCAGTAAGTGACACAGGCGTACTCGGAAAAAAAGAAATCCGAGTGCTCTCGGCCATCAGGAGTCGAAACTATCGACATCGTGTCAGGTTATGCCTAAGTGACACGATGAGACGGTACGGGTAGTCATCTCCAATAAACTCGTTGGCTTTTAAAAACACGCAATCTTGCTAAAATAAATTCTGGTTCAAGTCCGGAGAGTTTTTTAGGACTTCGTGCGATGTTTTACATCCTTGTTACACAGCGTGAGCAGTGTAATGAAAGCTGAGTAAGGGTAGAAATTAGCCATTGGAAGTTACTTAGCAAGTGCGTTCGTCTGCGCCGCAAATCCCACGACAATATTCAAGAACGAGCAAGACGTCGTTGTTTTGTATGTCTATTAACTTCGCCAACAACATACTCTGGTTATATGGTTAAGTAGATTTGTTTATTTAGAGAACGATGCAATATTTGCTTTTCGTGGAAACAGTTACTTCCGATTGGTTTTCGACGGCACAAAACTTCTCATATTAAATAAAATCAATTCTAATTGAGCTAGAATTACTATTAAGGTTTTCCTTTTTTTTCAGCAAGTTAACTGGGAAACCTGGCACATCTTTGAGTAAGATATTTTAAAAATACGACTGATGTAAATCAACTGATGTAAATATCTGTTTGTTACTGTACTAATTGTAGCTAAGTCGCTCGTGCGCGACGCAGATTAGGGAGCAAGCCTGTGAGATTTAATTTCAGCTCGTGGTAATTTTGGTGTTTCATACTTTGTTTTACCTGTGTAGACAATATTTAACATTAATATATATTTTTAAAACGCTTTAAACCGCTAAAAAAGCAAAACCCTCATGTTTTATGTACAAACTTTGGCCGAGGAGTTAATTTATTCAATAGTGCTTTGTTATGTAGAGTTGTAGATTTCAAAGGCGCTCAATTGGAATTTTATCGAATTTTGATCGGCGTTCATGCAAAAGTGCTACTAGATCCTAAAGATTTAAAACTGTAGACCTAAAAATCAATGACTGAACTGTCTTTGGTTATAATATCAGAGGATTTGAAGAACTACCGGTCAGCTTTTTTCGTCGCTGAGTTTGGATTATTTTACACCTTCGCGTAAATGAGAAAAGTGTGTCTTCTTAATCAGGTCTCAGTTCGCTCACAAATGAGCAGAGATAAAAATAATTCCCGTGGTTTGACTAAGGAAGAATCAATGTATTCAATTATACTTAAGAAAGATTCACAGCTATGTAAACGTCTGTGTAGCGAGAAGCTGAAAAGTGTAAAATTTCGAGTTTCCGCCAGGTGAAATCCGAGCTTCCGGTAGGGTGACCGTTTTTCGTGGTTTTCTGCCGTTATATGGAATATTTCAAAAAACTAACCTCATATCCTTGAGTTACTTACCTAGGCCTTCAAACTGACAAAGTATGAGCGCAATCGATTTTTTGACCGTGGCCACGTTTTTTGAATTTTCCTTGATTTTTACTGACATTTACTCTTAATTCATGGATCGTGCTTATTTAATGTTATGTGATCTTTTTTTATTCTTCTACTCATTTCGTCTGTAAGTTTTCGTTATAATGTAATGTCTTTTGCTTTATAAGATAATTTGTTGGTTCTTTTCATTTGTTTGCTATATAATTGATAAACATTGTTTTGTGTTATTTGTTCAGGTTATTCAAAGTTATGTTGAGATTTATTCAACGTCGTTCAAGATTAGTTTGTTCGAGATCAGTTATTTTGGGCGCAATTTAAATTTATTATTCATACTTAGTTTCAGTTAATAATAACATGTTCAACTTGTGAACAGCCATTGCAATGACGGCAGACTTTTCCCCACCTTTGATACCTTGGCTTGATTCTCTAAGCATGCCTGAAATGATTGCCAGCTACCTCACTGAGCTCCAAAAGCTTGTGCAGTTTGACGACCATCAGTCTATCAAGCTTGAAGTAACCTTTGGTGTTCTATAAGTGTCAATTATTGGCCCATTACTATTAAAATTTTATGTCAATGATAAGGACAGCAGTTAGTGCCACCAATACACCAATATCACCCTTAAAGCCCACTGTAAACCGTCCTCTATTGACAAGTGTTATGGTGTAATGCAGGAGACTATTGACAGGCTCAGTAGCTGGCTCTTTGCCGCAACGATTATCTGATGGAGTACCAAGATCAATATAAATCATCATTTTGGCCATTTTTTCACAATATGGCTTAAATTTTCCAGAAAAACACTTAGTTAATAACTCCTATATGCAAATTCACTCTAAATGCCCTATCATTGGCTTGCCAGGGCTCCATGCTTACAGTCATCCCAACTATGACCCGTGTGTTAAACTTCATTAAAGCATTGAAATTATTGTGTAAGGGACATCAGTTGCTCAATTAGGTCTTTTTTCGTGTCTCTTGATTTTAATGGTACTTCAAAAAAGTAAAGATTTCTTTAAGCAGTGAAACATTAAAAAGACTCAGCTTATTAATCCCTCACATTGCATACGAGCATACAGTCTTCAACCGCTTTCTCCATGTAGAATTGTCGCTGGGCTGGACTGCTTTTTTTCCCGCGAGACAAGTTGTAATGGTAGTAGCTGTTGCCTGCGAGGAATATCCCGGGCAACCTCATCCATCGCAGCATTGTAATTACCAAGAATCTCTGTTTTGGGGGTCTGGAGTTCAATAGGAACTGGAAAAGGGTTTCCTATTAGGGGTAGAAATCTGACGGAATGGCGTCTCCATTTCAGCAGCATGTGCTCCTATGGCTGTTCTTGCATCAGCTTTGGCCACTCTATAAGTTAAACAATTTATTGACGGTATGAACGGAAATTATATTGTACATGTTCAATATGTTTCATGCCGTCTCTTTGAAGCAACGAGTCATTAAAGATAGGGATTCACAAAGGAAAAGAGGGGTAACTGTGTTATCCCATAGAAAGTTAAATCTGGAGCCACCAACACAATCTTTGTCTTAGTTTCGTGCTTGGCGTGCGCTTTCGATGTATGACATGGCATGCGAATAAACACCTTGTGTGGTGAGGTATCTTAGAAACATTAAAATATCCAACAAACCTCTCAGAATCCGCCGCTTCCTAGTTGACTGAACCTTTGGTAGAACTGTGCCCTCCCAAACCGAAGAGTCACTCAGAATGCTTCTTCTGGCAAGTGGTACAAATAGCTATAAAATTGCATCAATACCACTAAAAAAAATTCGTTGTCTTCATCATCGTTATCGTCATCGTCTAGCCTAGCCTAAATCATTTCTAAGAGAAATACCAGGCGTTTCAAACACATCTTGGAGTCCTATAGATGTATACAGTTCTGATAAGATTTATGGTTAATTTCCTTTTTGAATGTTTCCAGAAATAATATATTTAATAACCTATACAAGTTTCTAAGAGCAATTACAGTGTCATCCCAGTATTCCCAGAGGAAAATGCAATCACTTAAGCCTATTATCGGATCTGCTGGTGCAATGCTATTGAAGGCAAGAAATACACAAGTGTCTGCTGTTCATCATCTTATTGGTCTTTCCCTTTTCCTTGGTTGGACAAGAAAAAGGGTTTGTTTTAAGACATTTATTCCACACTTTCCTCGTTGCATGATTGCCATTGTTAAATTTGAAAGCGACATCGTTTTGTTTAATATTCTCATCCTAGCAGTGTGAGGGATGATTATCACATGCTGGAACTTACAATCATGTTAATTATGGCTGAAGTGTAGATTCAAAAATTATCTTGTTAATCAATGGACAGCATCCGAGCTAGTAGCTGTGAAGTGACAGACTCAGAAAAAAAAAAAAGGTATGCCTTTGTCACTGCCTGGAAATCAATCATAGATACAATTTGGACTCATTTTCAATCATGCAGGGTTTCAGTCGACTTCAGAAGCTAGGTATGTGCATGAGTAGGAAGAGCACTGATAGAAAGATGAAAGAGACTGCACAACACTACCAGAAGAAAGTCAAGTCATGGAAAGCTTCCATAGAAATGTCAAGAAACACACCAACCTCAGAGTCCTCAATTTCACCTCAAAATCAACAACAGGTACAGTTTTTAAAATGTACATGAATTTTTCTTATTGTGATTAAAATTAATAGAGAATACATATTTCCGAAACAAGGTTTTGCAAAATAGTTCCTTGTATTTAAATTGCTTGAATAAACTCAAAGGAGTTGAGGAGTTGATAAACACGCTTGAACAATTAATAAGAATTGTACGGCAAAAAAAAATATGAATAACGCTCATAGTACCAAAAGACCCTCTTTTCTGCTCAACGTCCTTATTCAGCGATCAACAGCAGATACACATACTTTAGTTTAGTACTTTTTTTGTTTGGTAATAAATTTACACCTATGTGCGATTTAGTCAAACTGTCTCTTTGGGACTTTGTGGTGCATGTTATTCATCAATAAACAATGTTTTCAGGATAGAAGTTTCAACTATGGTTTAACATCCATTTCTTTTGAACCCTTACCCTATGATTATTCATGAATTAGGGAAAGACATTTTGTAACGATGTCGCCCGGCTGGCCGTATAATAAACCAGATTTAACTATAGAGAGAAACTACACTTTATTTGGCCGACATGACACCCGGAAAGCATGGCCCACACAACTATCCATGATCCTTTGCACGTTTTCAATTTCCGAGAACTTCCGCCAACACAACTTCCTGTAAACAATACTATCAACACATTACATCCCTTCTTTTCTTTAGAAACAAACAGATAACAGCAAAAAAGTAATAAATCTGCATGAAAACTGTTCCGCTTGCATTGAGTTATCTCAAAAAAACTGTCCAATAAAATCTAGTAACATGAAACCGAATCTAACAGACTTCAACATAAGTCCAACGTGTCAACAGAGTTCATAAAGTACATAATCCTTGTACTTCTCCGGCATTCTGACAGTCCGCCTTAGTCTTGATGTCGCTATACTCTCCTCCAGTGGAAGGGTATTGGGTGTTTCTTGAGAAACGGCCTTTGAGGTTTCTGGTAATTCCCCTACTGGGTTGTACCGCTTAATCAATGCACTGTTCCGCTTATCCACACCCTCCTTGGACCTAAAAGTCACCTCACTGCCTTCTTTAGTCTGCATTGTGTATGGCTCACTCGAAATTTGATTCCAGCTTACCAGACGTTTTCGTGTTCTTCAGTAAAACCAGATCCCCAGGCGCTACAGGGCTTTCAGCGGCACCTCACTTGTTGTCAGCATGTTCCTTGTGGATCAACTTGTGATTCCAATCCTGATCTCTGACCCCCTCGTCCAACAGGTTACCAGCGCACCTTAACTCTGGAAGTTTTGTTTTCAACTCTCTGCCAAACAAGGGGGGCAAGATGCAAGACTTCTCTCCGTAATGCCTTTGGAACAATTCTTGTACCGCGCAAAACAAGTTTGCCCAACACACACAATTCATCCTTGACACACACATAAGCTGTCATCCTACATTGAGACCAGTCCCCACTTAAAATGTACTGTCTCAGGCTAGCAATTTCTGTTCACTATCAGAAGCCAATTCGGCTTGTTTCACTGTCAGAGCAACAGTTAAACTTTCCTCAGCGACTGCCTTGACAAAATCAAATTCCTCCCCACTTGTGTCTTTAGGTTCACATTGATTGAGTCTTGAGAGAGCATCCGCTTTTTTCGCTTTCCCAGGCCGACAAATAACTCTGTAGTCATACCCCTGCAACCTCAGAACCCAACATTCAATACGTGCTGATAGATTTTGAAAGCGTGCCAAAAATAAACTCGAGTGGCTTGTGATCAGTTTCAAGTTCAAATTTGCGTCCGTACACATAAATGTTGAACCTCTCACAAGCTCATACTAGGGCAAGGGCCTCTTTCTCAGTCTGACTGTATCTCCGTTCTACTTCAGTGAGGTTCCTGGACGTGTACGAGATTGCTCGCCACTCGCCGTCTTGAAGTTGAGTCAGCACCACAATTTTCTGGTACTTTTCAGGCGCTGATGTTACCCCAAACATCAAACGTTTGTACCTTTACAAACCAAGGTGTGTAACAAACGCTGTGATCTCTCGCGATCTTTCATCAAGTTCCACCTGGTGGAAGCCCCACTTAACTTGAGCTTTGAGAAACAAGACTTCCTCGATTGCGCATGTCCATGCAAATCTAAATGTCACCATCTGTCTTCGGGACAACAACCAATGGCAACACCCACTCAGTTGGGTTGTTTGTAACACCTCCTCGATGATGTCTTTGGCTAACAGCTCATTCAGCTTCTCGTCAACCTTGGCTCTTAACCCAAATGGCAGTCTCTGTACGGGTTGTGCGACAGGCTTGACATCCTTTTCTATATGTAATTTCAGCTGGAAATCCTTCAGTTTCCCGACCCCTGTAAAAACCTCTATATACTTCTCACGGATGTCAGCATCACTTCCTTCAGCAGTTAATGAACACACATCTGGACCAACCCTTAACATGCCCAACTTTTCTGCAGTGTTCTTTCCGAGTAGAGGCCTTCCTGGACCTTTAACCACTGTGAATTTGTCCACACAATTGTTGCCACTGATCTCGCACACAATCTCAGACACAAATGTCCCGATCATCTCAATAGGGTCTTTCTGCCCATAAGTGAACAACTTTTTGCTTGATTTCTTGGACTCATACTGAACACTCTTCTTTTTCAAAACTTCCCAGGTTGTTTGGTCAATCACATTGCATGACGCGCCAGAATCAATAAGTACCGCGGGTAACATCACTCCTCCAATCTTCAAATCTACTTCACTACCACTTGTAGGCTGACCAACACCAACCGCAAATGCATAATAATCTTATACGGTTAAGAATATATGAAAGTCATATATTTGAACTGCGGATAAAGACATGAATGAAAGTGATCCTCGCAGTGATGTGCACTACTTAGGCAGTAGTGAAAATAAGGCCTGAAAAAAATTTCAGGCCTGTACAGGATTTGAACCCACCGAAAGGTGCACCGGTATCGCAGAGGTCATGGGTTCAAATCCCGTACAGGCCTGAAATTTTTTTCAGGCCTTATTTTCACTACTGCCTAAGTAGTGCACATCACTGCCAGGATCACTTTCATTCATAATAATCTTGTTGGCCAGTGGCTGAATCCTCTGATAGTTGCGGAAGGTTTTCGTTCCTTTTTTTTTTGCAACAGACTGCAAAATGTCCAATCTCACCGCATGCATTACATTTCTTGCTACGGGCAGGACAATTCTGGTCACGTGCCATATGGTCAGTGTAATTACAGCGAAAACAGCCTCTCACTTTTGTCTCCTGAGAAGCACAAGACGGTTTACCAGGCTTATTTCCTCTGCCTCTACCCTGTGCTATCCTTTTTCCTTTTCCTTTGCTGTGAGGTTTGCCGGAAACAGCATTCACCTGACCGGATGACCAATCCAAAGCCTTGACCTGCATGTTCACTGCTTCCTTCACACGAGCCAAATCTTGTAAACCCTTCAGAGTAGCATTTGTTTTCTCAAGGAACTTACAGCAAAGCCTGGGATCCCTGCATCTCTCAATAAGCTTATCCCTTATTGCCTCATCAACATTCTCAAACTCGCAGGAGATCGCTTTCTGCCTCAACCGACAAACAAACTGATCCACCGACTCTCCTGACGCTTGCTCCATTTGCCTAAACTGACGTCTTTTGAATGGAACGTTCAACTGCGGTGTGAAATAGTTATCCAACAACGCCATACTCTCAGCAAACGGCTTGATATCCGTACCGGTCAATAACATGTTATAAAGCTCCTAAAAATTCAACCCTCCATTATGCAATAGCAATGTAGTTTTCTGTTCATCTTTCGTAATATCTTTTGCCACCAAATACAGATTAAACGAGCGTTTAATCTGTATTTGTATAACTATTAATCTGTATTTGCATAACTTCCAGCGAATTGCAAGGGTATTCGGATCTTCCTTTGGATTGAAGAGGGAGAGGCTGGCCACATCAAGAAGAGGAACAAACGTCGCAGCTGGTGAAGCTTGTGAACTTGAAGTTGTACTCGAACCGGTTCCACTGTCCATCACTTTTCTGACAAAATGCGAGGACTTTCCGCACAAATGACTTCCAAAAAAATCCACTACCTCACAAAACGAATTGAATCCTTGTCGCCAATGTAACGATGTCACCCGGATGGCCGTATAATAAACCAGATTTAACTATAGAAAGAAACTGCACTTTATTTGGCCGCCATGACACCCGGAAAGCATGGCCCACACAACTATCGATGATCCTTTGCACGTTTTCAATGTCCGAGAATTTCCTCTAACACAACTACCGCTAAACAATACTATCAATACATTACACATTCGAAAGTAAAATGAGTGTAAAAGGTAATGGTATGTCCTCCATGCAGGGTTCAGCTATTTCTCAGACTCATTTAACTATTCCTAAGAACAGAGAGTGACAATGAGTGGGCCTCAGGATCAAGTCTATTTTAGTGGCGAGTAGAAAAACAATATTGATGTTCTCAGTTACACATCATAACATTACTTCAAAATTGTCACTGATGCAGATGAGACTTGAACATTACATATCACTAAATATTAAATGCCCCTTCCCAGTTAAACTAACTGTGAGATAAAAAGGGAAATTCTGCTCACTCATTGGCACACCACTGTATGTCACCTTTACTGAACTCATTTGTTGCTATCTACTTCCACATTATATTTTCTCAGACCAGAACTCCTCTATATCATAACTGTTCTGAGTCCACTGCAGCTGCATCATGTTAGCAAGTATAAATGAATACAATTAACATAAATTTATCACTTATTTTAGTTGTGAAATAATCTCATATTTTGGACCATCAATAGTTAGAAAAAATAGCCACCAGGACTTTGCAAATATTTGATACTGAAGAAACTATCTTTAATGGGAGAGAAAAATCCTAAAGTGCATATGTACCTTAACCATGAAATAAATTTAAAGAAATTTATCATCTGAAATTGATGGTCACCAACAGTCAACTATATCAACTTATATATGTGTAAAGTTCCCATTTCAATGCTAACTTGTGCTTTATCTACAAACTCTGAAAGGCATATCACATCTAGAGTACATTAAAACTTTCTTAGTGGAATTTTTCTTTAAAATTATATTAGTTAATCTTAGCAGTGCTTCATCAGTAACTGAATACACTGATAGCTGCAGTGATTCTTCCAAAATATCATTATGTGAGGCAGAAGGAGAGGAAGAAATGGTCAGGATGGAAAACCTGGAGATAACTTTAGACAGTAGTAGTGATTTGCCCATTGATTATGGATTAAATGGAGACAACCATGACTGGCAGAGAAGGCCATCTATCTATTCTTCATACATGGACACTGAGTCTATCCATTGACTTGATGTGCTCTGTTACAAACAGAGTTAGCTGCTGGGATTTGGACAACAGTAAGCCAATAAGACCTGTCCTGGAAAATGGAATCATACCATTTTAAATCATGGAATATGCAGATGACTTCACGCGGTACTTTGTACTGATCTGCGGTAAGGTTCGTCAAGAATTCCAGAAACTTTTTACTGCAATCGTCACCATAAAACGTGTAGGAGGTGTCGTTTTCGGAAGTTTGAGCGCAGATGCAAATGGTAGGTGTGTTCCGTCTTCGCTGAACATGGCTTCATAGTCCACGTAGACAAAGATGGGTGGTTCTGCGTACACGGATGCCTCAGAGTTTATTTTTAAATCCTTCTTGAGTTTGGCTTTCGTTTTCCATTTAGGTGAATCTTCATGTTTAGGGATGGGCTGAATGTAGCATTTGTGTTCTTTAAGGTCCACGTACTCCTTACAGATAGAGCATTTTCCAAAGTAACAACAGTGTAGCTGTTGCAAGAGTTCCCGCATCGTACTAGGGTCTTGCAGATGTTTTTTTGCGCGGTGTAAGGCGAGGCAGTTCTGACTGTAAAAATGGCGGTTGCAGGCTGGGCAGTGGAAAGTGGGTTCGTGAGGTTTGGTACCACATTCGGTCTGCTTGCATGCTTTACAGTGATGGCCCTCGCATGGGTGGTTGCGGAAGTCGTCATGGTCAAAGCCTTTGTTGCACGTGTCACAAAAATACGATCTTTCCAGGAGTCCGAGGTAAGACGTACATCCATGGTAATGACCCATACTGCTTTCGTACTCTGGTTGATACAGGAGGTGGATGATGTACTGTGGCCATTATACATTTCCTTGAAATGTAATGCAATATGGATAGCATGTGGTCATCACTTTCAAGTGGTAGTCAGGCGCCAGGTACTACTAAAACTTTTATAATTCGGCACGCCCACAAGGGCCTTTGGGCACACCAGCTTGCTTGTGAAGGAATTTGGCGCATCGGGTGAGCACATTCGGATTATTTCCAAGATTCTTATAGTAACACTTTCCCTCTACACCATCATCTCTATGCAAGTGGGCTTTTGTTTGACAAATGGCTCTTGCAAGGGAAAGGTTGTCTTCTGAATTTTTAATCGGTAACACTCGTTGTTTGCTGTGGAAAACATCTTCATCTGTATCTGTCAATGTTTTGTTTTGCCACTGGTCCGTAACTTTTTTGCGATGGAGTGTTTCTTTTATCGATCTAAGAAATAAAAAAGGTCCTTAGGGATCTAGCTGATTTTTCTCTTTTATTTTTGATTTCTAAGATGAGTATTGATATTTCTTGGTTAGCTTTTCCGTATATCGAGGACACATGACGATGTTTATCTATGTTTGTTTCATAGTGCTCGTAGCAATTATTTTATGACAGAAACTAAATCATGATCATTTTACCTGACTAAAGCCTCTGTGACTTCTTTTCTCACATTATCGTTCTTTGTTGGGTCACGCTTCTGTTTTAAGGTGGCGCAATATCTTTGTTGATTCGCCGCTGATTTCCTCCACCATTCGGGAGACCAGTTTTTTGGAAATCAAATTCAAACAAGGGCATACCACTACCAATTTGCTCAGGGTGTTCATCCAAACCAATGTCAAGGGCATCTAGTTATTGTTGATCCAATTCACGACCAAATTCAACCATTTGCGAATCTGTCACATCGTTATCATATTGATTTTCAAAGACCTCTCCAATTTAGTTTAATAAGTCATCCGAAATACCATCATCCCCATATTCCACTTCGTCTAACTTTTGTTTCGCCATCACTCGATCCCTCTATGGAATTTGGACAACGTCTCAAGAAAAATCTTTGACCTCTGATTGGCGACGATTTCCCTAAGGGTTTGGGCAGCCTCAGGCAACTTCAAATTTGTTTAGTTGTTTTCCCTAAAGGGCTCTGTTTTATTTAAAAACGTAGTCGAGACGTTTTTCACTCTTCAACTTGTGTTCAAAGCAGAAGCATCAACTGTTGGTTCGACGTTTTGACTACGTTTTGATTACTTTATCAGTAAGAAGAAGTTTTGACTCATGTGTGATTTTTTCTACGTGAACTGCAAGTTTGACACAAGGTACGTTTGTGATTGCGATTCGTTTTATATGCTTGATTTGCTTTTTTAACATTTACTTTGCTTTTCTTTTTTAGAAGCCTCCTGTTTGGAAGCATTGCTTCAACCTGGAGTGCTCGAAGCCAGGATTCAACAGGTATGTGTGTTTTTTATTTCACGAATCGTTGTTTGCGTGAACATTTCAAAAAACTCTTAAAAACTAAGACAACCCTTTTTCTATTCATCTGTAGATGCATGACGTATTTCAAGCATCGTATTTTATCGTCGATCATGAGTTTGAGCAATTATTTACTTCGTTTGATCACCGATATGCGGGATATTCTTACTAAACTGGATGTGGAACGTGATTTGATGCGAATTGAAATTTACAAACCTCCAGATTTTAACACTTATTTTGAACGCTATATAGATGAAATCGTTTCAGCTCATATACGCAGATTGTTTTTAACTCGACACTTCCCTTTTGCTGAGTTTTTAGTAGCTTTTTTTCATCAAATTAGAAGAGTACTATACCAATTTTTTAGGTTTCAATAGCGTTTCCCCGCGCATTCAAGTCGTCATTCTATTCGTTATTGCCATTATATGTTTCGTGAACGTTTTAGATAATTTTTGTTTTTGCTCTTTAAAGTTTTTTGACATGTAGAAGAGTCTGAATTTTATATGAGAGCTCGTTTTTCTTTTTTTATTACGACACTTTATACAATAGAATCATTCAATGAGACTTTTTTTAATTATTTTAGATTCCTCCACATGACTACCTGTCAACTTTATGTTTGCTCTGTGTGACTTATCAAGAAGTAAATTTTATTCGAAATTCTTTAAGAGCTCTTTTTCAAGCTCTAGGAGTTATTATAAATAGAATGGAATATGTGATTTGTGTGTAATTTTGTATGGAATTTCAAAATAGTTTTTTTCAAATGCATCACTTATTTCCATCCTATTTTCAATTACTTTTTGATGTTCTTTTAGAAAATACTGTAATAAGTGATATCTTAGGAACACATGCGGGTATCTTCGAAACAAGATTAAACCAATCTCATTGTCATAGCAATTTATTTATGCGAGTACTACGTTTATTTTCTATTTTATAGATACCTCAAGAATTACTGCAAAATTACTTTTATGGTCAACTTTTTCATATTCGTTTATATGGGGTTTCTGTTTCGTAGATACATCAAAACTACGTGGATACAAATGCCCTCTATAGGTTTTTCAGTAATTTAAAATTTGAATTATCAGTGATAGAAAACTTTAATTTAGATATTTTTTTTCAAGATGTTGATTTTTTAAATCGTGTTCTTTCAGTGTATAACGCAAATTAATTCATACATTGTTTTTATGATATCCAAGAAAGAGAACTCCATAGGTATAAGTGGTTGGCTACTATTTGGTCAAGTAATGACTATGAAATTAAATTTTTTACATTTTTAGAATAAATACCCTTTGGATGATTTCCCTCTGGAGGATCTCGACGAGTTTTTTTTTCACATTATGGTGTCTTTTAGATATGGAGGATGATGAAATTGTTTTACTTTTTAACCAATTTCACTTTTTTATGGTTGTGAATCAGATTTGTAATGTCATACCAGTCATAAGTTGGGGTTTTGTAGATTGTGAGGAAGATGTAGCAGCACCCCTTGTAGAAGATTATGTTTGGTTAACTACTAATTACAGTTCAAACAATTATAATATTACACATTTTTATTCAACACCTGTAGCGTCCTTTTTGTAATTAATAAACTTTTACGTGGCTTTACATTTTGTCTCTCTATCTGTAATCCGTTTCGTGGTAGGCAGAATGGCAACCATCAGCAACTTCTTTATCCCAGTTGGTATAGTAGATACATCTCTGGTTTCCATAGGGGTGGTAAATGTATCGTAAGGCATCGCGAAATATAATGTCATGATGTCTTTCCCTTGGTTTAATTGGATCCTCCTATGTTGTATAAACGATATTAATACACGAATTAGTCTTCGCATGCGCCGACGTCCTGTTTTCTTTCCCTTCTTAGACATCTAGGTGCAACTGTCAACATAGAAATCCTGTCTTCTGTTTTTGGCGAGAATATCATACCATCGTGATGAATATTTGACAGTTGTCATGGCTTCGATCTCCCCCACCAATTGGGGAAGATTTTTGGTTGGATTGGTCCATACTTCATAAGCTTTTACGACATCCTCAAAATCGTGCCCATTTTTTCGGATCTTGCCCCCTAACATCAGATAACTCAACGAATGAGTACACATATCCTACTGCATGTGAGTGCCCATAGGTGAGACATAATGATGCAGCTTATTCGCAATCTTGTCATGAATCACATCATGACAAAAAGCTTGGTATTCGTATTGACTAGCAGGATCCCTATAGTAACGCTTAGGAATCTTTTCTTTGTGGTCAAAGATTTCTTCTAAAAAATTTAAGAAGAACCACAACTTTTAATAGTCTCTGACCCACGAAATGACACGATGTCTTGCCTCGTCGTTAATCCAAACACCTGCTTCCCATCCCAGAATTTGATGTAAGAACACACCTGTGTGGCCTGCCTTCTTACTCTGGTCAATATCAAATTTGTACTCGGGATGGGGACAGAGATAACTACGATAGATAATTTCTCTAGGGCTCTCAAGAGCACTGTCACAAGCCATGGTTATGGAGACTGGCTGAATCTCTAAGAATACCTCGGTTTTTATGGCGTAAGCGATACCATTTAAAAGAGTGTTTAAATTCTGTCATAGCCTCGATGTCAGTAACCAACCGAATAATACATTGGATGTAAGATGATCCATCCTTGTGAAGCGCATTGTCAGCAGACATGATATCTTCAAAGTCGTGACCATGATGACCAAGGTTGTCCCCCAATTTCACAAAATCAAACCAATGTGTAAACATCCACATTTGCTTGTGTGCTCCTTTAAGACTCGCATGATGTGTTACTTTTTCCAAAATGCGATTGTAAATACCTTCTTGGCAATACTATAAGTAATCTTGCGTAGTTTTCACAGCCGTCAAGTGATCTAGTTTTTCCATGACAAGAAGTAATACGTTTAAAAACATCAACACATCGTCATAGTCTTTCACCTGCGATATGACCCAGTATCTCCCTTCTTCTGTCGATGTTTCTTCATACCCCAAAATGTGGTGAAGTAACGCACTCGCGCGACCTGTCTTTTTTTCGTCCTTCACATGAAATGTGTACACAGTATATGGACAAATAGGACTCATATACACTAACTCTAACACGCGCTCTAAATCCTCGCGGAAAGCTATCGTCACTAAGAAATGAGACGAACTTTTTTTCAAACACTATTACATACCTATTTACAATCTGATTGGTTTAACGATCTTGACAATCTGGACAATTGCATGGCGGTCTATTGATTTCTCTTTCTTTGAAAAGCTTGATGAAATCCACAAGGGCCTCAAACACTCGATTTCGTCATCGCATCATACGATAAGGTGTGAAATACCAACATTTAATGCATTGATACCATTTTACAGGGCCTGTAGAATTCGATCCGTCACTCCATCTCACTGTCTTATTACGAGTCTTAGGTATGATCACTCATCCGCAAGCGTTAGATCTTTCATCTGTTGTGTTATTTTATCGATTAACCTTGGCATGTAGACCGCTCTTAGGCCACTTATTCGCTCCCTCCACAACACTTCTTGATTAATTTCTTCTTTTCTCTTATACGATTTACATTCCTGACACTTGCACGTAAAATCGCATGGGTAGATATACTCAGGCATTGTTGAACTCTAACTCTACAATCCACATTTATAGGAATCAATTCTATTGCTCTTTCACAAATTTTTGATTGACAACACTTCTCCGGGGATTGAATCAACCTCAGGCAGCCTAAGGCAGCTTTGGGCGGTCATACTACCTTTGTACTTTAGGACATTTCGCGACTATGATATAACATCCAAGGACATTTCGTGACTATGACACCACCGTGAGGTTATGTCTAAGACTGCGCATGCGTACATTTTTAGTCAGACTACTGCGCATGCGCATCACACAAGTAAGAATCCCATATGGATGACACTTACATTACCGTTTCATATATAAATCAAACCGACCCCTGACTCTAATAACAAAGGCGGCATACATGGACACTCGCCCATAAACGTTTAGTTTTTACCCTCGTGTACCTACACGTCATGAATATTATTATCTAACCCTAACCCTAACCCTAACCCTAACCCTAACTCTAGCTCTAATAGTCAGGAAGCACTGTCACGAAGGGCGCTCATTTTTCATTTTCGCTAAACATTTTGAGTAGAAGCAGGCAACATAGCTTAAAATCTTCGTCTTGCCACCCTGATTAAGAATCGTGCTGTTGCCCACTCCAAATGTTACGATATCTGTCATTAAGCGGGCTTTTTGTCTAGGCCCTCGCTCCTGCAGCATGAAAACGAGGCTGAACTACAACATTTATATAAACCCAATAAAAAGTGCACAATAGGATGGGGAAATAGCTGAATCTTTGCTACTTGACGTTTAGAGCTTGATAGACAGTAGTGTGGGTGATAAAATGCGTCACGTGATCAGTTATGAAGAGTCACGTGACTTTCCAATAAAATCGGTTTTAAAGCATAAAAGACGCTCTATTCAGACTTTCCTTTAATATAGTTTTCAACTTACTGACGTTTCTCATTTCGATTTACACATCTAACAATAAAAACACAAAAATGCAACGGGTGATCAGATATGGGTCACGTGACTAGATAACAACCATTGGATAGATACTGAATTAGCCTTAGCTGTGTGAATAGCGTGATTGATTAATTGTTTCAGTAGGCTCTTCAGGAATTATTTTCTATAAGAAATAAAAAAACTATGTTTCATGTGGTAAATATGTGCTTCAAAAAGTTTTATTTTGAGCAATGTATTTTGAAAATTAATATAAAAAAGATTCTTTTAATTACTTTTCTCGATTTAGAAAAGGTTGAATTCATACATTCGCCTTTTACATTTTCTATTTTACAATATGGCAAAATCCTACCTACAAATGCATAACTAGTGCCTGAGGACGAGATTTGCACAAAAACGAGGCTGAACGATACCGAGGCAGATTTTGGCGGCCATTTTGTTTTAGAAATACTTGCAGCTCGAAGAGAGAAGAATTTAATTTTGTCCTTCTGAGTTTTTGTATTAATTGATAGACCAGTCTAAGATTTCAAGGAAAAAGTATGTTACTGAAAGGCAGATAAAGATTCAGAGAAAAGGAAAGCCATTTTAGCGTTTCAAGTTTACATTCTGTGAGGAGGTAAGTACTTAAAAGCTACGATTAAACAAGCAATCATAACAATACGACAAGTACATTTATTTTTTATTCCACTTGAAAACAAATATTTAAAGATGTACTTGTTTATGTAGTGTAATGTTTGCTATACCTCCATGGTATTGTTGTGGCTGTTATAAATTCAGTGATCTATTTTGTTCCCCGAATCTTGAAAACTGTAGCTTGGAAACATAACATTTTTAATATCTTGCATTTGTTGTCTGGAATTGATACATAGTCAAGTAAAGTCTGTGAAGTAAGTTCAAGTTGTTCAATAAGCATGGGTCGCGGAAAAAGTTCCGAAAATATATGAGTCGTCATTTTGAAAACCAGTTAGTTACACAAGCTAGAGAATGGGTAAAATTATATTTCCTGTAGAACCCTAAAATTACACATTTACCACTCTATAGTTATATGTTTACAAATGAACCGATGAATCGGAGAAGTTCAAACAGAGAAAAGTGCATTCAGGTTTATCTTTAAGTGTATAACAAGCTTGGTTGTTAAATATGATATCGTAATTGTCGGGTCTCTATTGTAGAGAAATGGAATTGCAGTCCGCTGCCATCAGGCTTCCTCTAGATAATAATCCAGTCGATCTGCCAGGTGAAGTCGACTGGAGCAAATGTATTATCTGTAAAGAAAAGAAGTTGCCGAAGAAAAAGTTTCCGTTATCAAAAGGAAGCACTGCAGGTGTATCCAGGATTTCGTATTGTGCTGAGATCAGAGAAAAGTGTGGTGATGATGAGCAAAATAATTACTCGAGTATAGTAGATAATCTAAAGACGAAAGAAGAGAACCAAGATGTTGTGTGGTACAGGTACTGCTACAGTGATTTCACTAGCGAAGGGCACATCAAGCGTGTTCTCAAGAAACAAGAGTCTGAAAGTAGACCAGACGGAAAGGACGCGCCGGCTAATGGGCCTTCTAGGCGATCATCAGTTCGAAGAATCGACTGGAGTAAATGTATCTTTTGCCAGACTGACGTGAAAAAAGTCGCCTTAAACCAAGTTCAGACTTTTCAAACATCATAAAAAATTCTTTTGAATGCAGCAAGTGATACAGAGTTGAGCTGTAGGCTAGCCGGAGTTAGTGATTTAATAGCTGCCGAAGGAAAATATCACCTCAAGTGCTACACATGCTTCCTAAGAAACACGGAAAGAAACGCACAGTGTAGTGAAACTGATGATGCCAATAGATGTTTCGAGGAGGTAATGACTTTGCTTAGGGAGAGGCTTTCTCAAGGCCATATTTTGTCCCTCAAAGCTGTTTGGACATACTTTTCTCACCAACTTGCAGAAAAGTATCAACTCTCTCCGGGGGATTACAGGAGCAACAGATTTAAAGAAAGGATTCAGGCTTTTCTTGGTGAGGATATCGCGTTTGTCTCGCCGTTAAACCCCTCTGAGCCCCACTTAATCGTGTATGCAAATCTAGGGGAAGTTGCTCTGTGTTCTCTGCTAACAATTCCTATAAATGAATCAGATGATGACGATCTCAATGGCGATGCCACAGAGGATGTTGATCTGGATGCAGAGCTGTTAAGTTGGCTGTACCGTGTGGCAGTTAAAGTGCATCATGACATCAAGATCTCGCCGAACCATGATTGTATTGGAAAAATCAGCAAGGCAAGTGCAGAGGAAATTGTTCCAGAAAGTCTCTTCATGTTGATATCACTGTTGTGCTCTGGCTATCAAGAGGGGTTTCAAGAATCGCACGATGACGTGAAAACCCGTATTCTGAGTATATGCCAAGATATAATATTTTTTTCTTCTAGAGGGCATACGTTAACTCCTAAGCATGTTGGAATAGGCCTTACCGTTCACCAGGCAACTAGATCTAAACAACTGGTGCAGCTTTTGCACGCTTCTGGCCATTCAGCTAATTACGAAACTGTCCTCAGAATGGACAATACCATCGCAAATGATGTCCTTCAAAGGTACAGTGAAAGTGGTAACGTGTTTGTTCCTCGCAACTTCACTGGAACCACAGATCCTGCAGGCTACACTTGCTTTGCTGTAGATAACATAGACATAAACGAAGAAACACTCAATGGCATGGGCACATTCCACGCGACGCAGGTTGCTGCCTTTCGTCGAAAAGAGGAAGGAGAACCAGCAATGGATATCGAACTGTCTCCTAAGTCAGAAAGGCGCCTGGATGTTCAAGTGCCATCAGAACTTCACGAGCTAGCCGATTTGTCGTTGGACAACAAGAAACCAGAGCCTGAACTACAGAAGACAGTAGTTTCTGAGTGGTACACACCTGACAGCAGTCTAATTAGTGAGTATTACAAGAAGGACCAAGCTTGTATCCTTGGTCGTTTGCATGAGCAAAAACCTGAACTCCAGTCAATACCAGGTTGGACTGGTTTCAACCAGCTTTTGGCTACTGTAAACCCACAAGTCACAGTGGTGGGTCCACTTCCCATTGTAAATGCTCCAGCTCATGAATTCGAGACTCTTTGGACGGTGATCTTAAGGTGTAAGGCAATGACGCACCTCAGAAATGGCAAGTTCACTGTTATTACCATGGATGAGGGCCTATACAACAAGGCAAAGATATTGCAATGGGGAAAGACACAAGTGCTCAAAGATGTCATCATTGTGCTTGGAGGTTTTCACACGCAGATGACTTTTTCAAAAGTCATCGGGAAGTACTTGCAGTTATCGGGAATGGCGGAGATGTGGGCAGAGAGTGAGGTCTTTGGTGAGACAACAGCTGGCAACATCCTTAAAGGAAAGTTGTGGAATCGAGTAATACGTGCCCACAAGCTAAGTTATGAAGCACTGTGGAGGGTATTGTGGCCCATATTAACGAAGTGGGCGAAAGACAAGGATGACAATGAATGCAACACTCTTGTGAATCTGTCGGAAACATTGGCCACTAAGTTTACGACTGCGAACAACAATGATGCATTAGTAGATGCCCTGACTAGCAGTGAGCTTGTTAATGAAGTTGGACAAGCTGCACGTATCATCAAAGCTTTTGATGCCGCACATTATGACAACCCCTCGTTCTGTTACTGGAGACAATACATGAAACTGGTGTCCATCTTACTGAGGTTTACGCGTGCGATCCGGGAAGGGAAGTGGGATCTGTATCTCTCTTCGTTCTCCGAAATGCTACCCTATTTTGCAGCTTTCGATCACTCGAATTACACTAGATGGGGCGTCATATTTCCTGCAGACATGAAGATGCTTCTGCAGACTGCCCCTGAGGTCCAGCAGGCATTTGAGAGTGGCGACTTTGTCACAAAGGAGACAGCCAGCACCTTTAATCAAAGTCCCGACGACCAAGCACTGGAGCATGTAAACAAATCTGGAAAGGTAGCTGGAGGCCTTGTAGGAATTGCAAGGACAGACTTGGCTCGAGATCGCTGGTGTCTTACCTACAATGAGCGCGCCAAGCTGTCAGAAGACACCAAAGAGATGTTTAACGTCTTAGAAAGAGAATGCACTAGCGCCAAAGATCTGGGAAAAGCCAGAATGCGACAAGATGCAGAGGATGTAGCTAAGCTGGAGGCGCAGTTTACGAAATACGAGGTCTTTCGATGTACGTCTGACTTAGTTGTACTTACCACTGGAGATGTGGCAAGTACCGCCATTAAACAAGATCTACTTGGCATTGAGGAAATTGGTAAGAAAGTCATCAAAGAGTTCGTTGAAACCAGGCTAATTAACAAAGAAATAAAGTTCCATGACACTCTAAAGCAACAGAAGGTGAAAACCTTTGAGACACTTTACACAGTGCCAGTGTAAGTTGATAAGAGCAAGACCAGCGCCATGAAAGCAGACAAAGATCTCTTGAGAAGGGTGATAGTAGCCTTGGAATCCGGTCGTGATGTAGATGTGAATACGTTGCTTCAAAGCGAACTTGCTCCAGTCCCAAAGTCACTTGCTACCCTAGACAGAAGTCTACGAGAAGCAGGGAAGTCGGATCTCGGTATCATTTTACAAGGAAATGTCTGTAAGAGCCAAATGCCCATCAGCAGGAGTCAAACATGCACTATTATTGATGGAATGGCAGCTGTTCAGTCCTTCGCCAACTCTTCAGGAGCAAAAACCTTTGTGAGTGGAGTGACCGATTTCTTCGTCATGTCACTTACCATTTTTCGGACAGTTGTACAAGAGTTGACGTGCTATTTGACAGATATGTCAAGAACTCGATAAAAGGAGGAACCAGAGACAAGCACAAGGAGAAAAAGAGCACAGGGATTAGGCGCAATGTGGATAACAGAGATCAGAGAATTGGAAACTGGGAAAGGTTCATCATTCTAGAAGATAACAAGGCTAGCCTAGCTCATTTCCTCTCTACTAAAATCTCGGAGAGTTACAGCGCGCCTCCTGGGCGAGAGCTGGTGTTCAATGGAGGCTTCAAGGAGACACTGAAGGTGTGGTCATCTGACACATCACGACAAGATGTAAGAGAGCTCGCATCAGATCACGAGGAGGCAGATACTAGAATAGTACTGCATGCCCGAGACACAGCAGCAAGAGGGTACAAGCAAGTCAACATTTTGTGTCGTGATACGGACGTTCTTGTCCTCCTTTTGGCACACCGAGAGCACCTTTGTTAAGAGATATGGATGTTTGTGGGTACATCAAGACAAAGGCATTACATACCTGTTCACAGAATCCCGCTCTCCGAGGAGAAGAGGAAGTCGCTTCTGGCATTTCATGCAATTACTGGCTGTGATACGACAAGCCAGTTCTATGGTGTGGGCAAGGCATCGGCATGGAAAGTCTTCGAAGATGCACCTGATCTCTTGGAACACCTTGGAGAAGAAGGCCAAATCAGTGCTGACGTTCTTGCCAAAGCTGAAGCCTTTGTATGCAAACTCTATAATCCAGGAACACAAGAGGTGGAAATCAATAAAGAAAGAGCAGCAGCGTTTCGCAAATCCAAGAAAGATCTTGACGCCCTACCTCCGACTCAAGATGCACTGATTCTCCACATAAAGTGGGCAAACTATCAGACCATGGTATGGAATAAAGCACTGGAACCATGTCCTTCTCTCCCAAAACCTGAAGACAGTGGATGGTACTACAGTGAAGGCCTTCTGAAGCCAAAGTTAATGACGCGAGAAGAAATGTCAGCGGCGTGTTTACAGTTAGCATACTGTGGGTGCTCCCGAGAAGGCGGATGCTGTGTAAACCGACGCTGCACTTGCGTTCAATTATCTCTTTGCTGTTCCAAGGCATGTAAATGTGGCGACAGGTGCAGAAACGACAGGAACACTGCCGGAGAGGCGAATGAAGCATGACCTATAACTTTGATAAGATGGAAGTCACATGGTGGTCTTGTGTAATATAAGATACTTTCCTTATGGTTTATAAGCTTGTATTTCCGGCTTAAACCGTGCGGCCAAGTAGAAGAAAGTTCAGTCTTTTTACATGAAAAATGCTGACTCATAGGAAATGTTACATAGGTTGGAAATGCTATAGAATGACTGAAAATAGAATGATTTCATTACATCACGTGACCCATCAAAGCTGATCACCCGTTGCATTTTTGTGTTTTTATTGTTGGATGTGTAAATCGAAGTGAGAAACGTCAGTAAGTTGAAAACTATATTAAAGGAAGGTGTGAATAGAGCGTCTTTTATGCTTTAAAACCGATTTAATTGAAAAGTCACGTGACTCTTCATAACTAGTCACGTGACGCATTTTATTTCCCACACTACTGTCTATCGAGCTCTAAATGTCAAGTAGCAAAGATTCAGCTATTTCCCCATGGTATCGTGCACTTTTTATTGGGTTTTTTTTTTTTTTTTTTTTTTTTTTTTTTTTTTTAAATTTTATTGGCATTCTACTGAGTTACAAAAGTAATAAACGAGAAGTTACACGTACAAAAAAAAAAAAAAAATTGCCAAAAGGGAGTAACGAACGGGACGTGAGTACCCATGCAAGGAAACTCCCTACAGAATAAAAAATAAATAAATATTACAAAGTTTTAAGTCAGTGCGAATGAGTTCTATGGCAGGAACAGTCTATAAACACTGACCAGGTACACGGTTGGTCAATATCGAAAACATTTGCTAATAAATTATAATAGTGATTAGTGACAAAGTTCTTAAAGGATGAAAGAGTACCTAAGGAAGACGGAGGAGCTACTTTACACATAATATTCCACAGTTTTGTAATTCTATTAAAATATGAGGCCTTAAATAAAGATGTTTTACAGGACTGAGTTTTCAGCAATAATTCCGGATTAAAACAGTTTCTTGTGCGGTTGTGGGGAACAAAATTAACAAAGTTGTTAACGTCAATAGGCGATATTCCGTACAGACAGTTTATATAAATGTTACAGTTCAGCCTCGTTTTCATGCTGCAGGAGCGAGGGCCTAGACAAAAAGCCCGCTTAATGACAGATATCATAACATTTGGAGTGGGCAACAGCACGATTCTTAATCAGGGTGGCAAGACGAAGATTTTAAGCTATGTTGCCTGCTTCTACTCAAAATGTTTAGCGAAAATCGTTTTTTGGCGAGCTGCCTCCTGACTATAGCACGTGTACCTACATGGCATGAATAAATTATCACTCAAACTTGGACCAGAGGTCTCCATGCGAACCCAATCAGAATTTCGGGCGGTACCAGCCAAACTACGAATGACGCCAAGAAAGTCGAAATTAACCTTCCCGCTCCAGTTATAATCAGCCACAATGAAGGGATGACTTACCCTCTCAAAACCCAAGAAGCTCTTGCTTAGCCACCCATAGATGGCCAAGGTTACAGGGATGATGAAATAGCTCCACTGGGACAAAATCACCACATGTTTCCACAGGGTGAACACGAATTCCTGGGAATGGACTTCAGTGAAGACGATGCTCAAGCCAACGAAGAATTGTACCAACAGTACCAAAATGGGTCATGGTTTTTCCAGCGACAGCCAGATATGTTGAAGTACCAGAAAACGAGCTCAGAAGCACGCTTATGTCTGCTCTAAAAAACGACTGAGTGCTTTTCAACAAACTGTAGAGGATGCTTATGCAGATGATGGAATTTATGGAAACACATCTGCTGACCACTCTGAGAATGACCTACTGGGAGGTCTGATGATGAAAACTGATGCAGATATAGCCACCAGTCCACCGGTACCAAGACAAACCCACAAAGCAGAGAAGAAATACAAGCCCAAGAGCAAGACAAAATGCGAGCCAAATGGACTTATTCCGCTCACTGGGGCTGTTTGCCGTCCTCAAAAGACAATTGAAACCAACACTAGTCCGTGTCCTGAGAACGAGGTGAACACGACTCTCCTCCAGATCCTTCTCAGCCACAGATTAAAACTTCCGCCGGATGTGAAACTCAGTCAGTCATCTCAGTTCCAGATCTTTCTCTGCCACCCCTTAGAACTTCCGCCAGATGTGAACTTGAACCAGTCATCTCAGTTACAGACCCCTCTGTGTTACCACAACCCAGCATTTCTGTCGGAAATGAGGAAAATTTGCCACCCAGTGTCCCGGCTCTTGACCAAACCCCATGTAAATCGTTTGAGGCTACCGCTGACCAATGTAACGTCACGTTCGATGAGCTCAGACCACGCCTCAGGTCACTGCCCGGTTGAATGAGAAAGACTCAGGGCTACTTGTAGACACCAGAGCAAACATGTCTGCCATTAGTGAACAGTCCATCAGAGACCTATTTGATGGAAAATTACCCAGGTAACAGAAAACCCCTCCTGACTACCAGTCATCAGACCCAGTACAGGACGTTCGATGCTTTGCGGACAGTGACAATCTCAGCCCTTATCCTGTTCCTCACAAATTCCCAGACACAGACTTCATGGATATTTGCCATGCAAGAACAGATTAACGAGCTTGGAATGAAGCTAGATGCAATCGCTAAGAGTATACGGCCTAAACAGGAAGCCAGTTATAAATAGAGGAAGTACAGTTTCAAGATTAACCAATCCAATGAAGGTTTCCAGAAGGAGAGACAGGTCGTGTTACCCCAACACCTCACTGTCAACCAGAAAAATCTTCCACCCACGAAGAAGAGAACCAATTGGATGCTGAAAGGACTGCATCAGAACTTGAGAGTCAGGAAAATGCCACAACTAACCCTAATTTGTTACAAGAGATGAAGCTGGCACAAACCAGTAACCGGTTTAGAAAGCCAAGAAATCCAAACCAGAAGCCAAGAAAGTTACAAATATCAAATCAGTTAAGTGTCCAGCTATCCCTTGTAAATGAAGCAGACACATACCCTAGGAACCTGACCACTAAAGGTAAAATAGCAGGAAAATCTGTTCATCTAATGTTGGATACTGGTGCAAGCGTTTCAGCTATAAAAGAAGTCACCATAGAGATCTATGGTGACGTTCCCTTTTCTGCAGTTCAGACTGGGAAAGACAACCTACAGCTGAGAAGAATCACCTTATATCTTAAGGAAAGTCTGTTCCCTTGTGAATTCCAAGTCGTGCACAACCTTGCTTATGATGCCATCCTTAGTCGCGATTTCCTCCAAGTAAACAGAGCTATAATTGATTTTTATAACAACACCATTACTCTAAAAGAATCAGCAAATCAACAGGAGCAAGCATGTTCAGTCTTGGTGCTTTTGACCGAAACGTTTAAACCTCAAGAGAAGAATGTCAGAGGAAATGGACATGCCTCTACCAGTGACAATTCAGTGAAGCCTCCTGCCGGAAATTTGCCTTCCCGTTATCCAAAGAACAAAGATGTTACGCTAAGCCAGTCACTATTTATATTTGTGCTCATTGCTTAGTCCCTGTCCGCAACATTTCACACCGATGCAAATGGTAACTCCAGGTCTGTTATCCAAAAACTACTACCGTCCTTCACACAGGTGTCACAAAAGAAGGTTTGGCACCAAGGTAACCTTTTTGATACTCCAGCCAAAATTGATTACAGAATGGAATCTTACGAGGGATTTGATCAAAATCAAGAAGCACCTCCAGGAATGGAAATGCCTAAGTTCATGATGCACCTAAGACTACTTATCCTCAGACCCACGACTGACTTTAGCAACAAGTAGAGAGGACCACTTAGCTGTTGACTAGGAAGTATGATAGGATCAAGCTGATAGTCAACATGTTTTTTTAAAATTCTTCCAAAAGGTAGGCTAACAACTCCTTCGTAAATAAAAGGTTATGTGCAGTAAGAAATACGACAAAAGGGCATACAAGAAGAGAAATATTGTTTTAACGTGAGAATGATTTATCAGTTATAACAATGCCAAGTGCAATGGTCACTGTGACCTCTACGTTTTCTAGGAGTTTTTCTTGACCAGGAGGTCTTGATTTTAGGTGGGAGGAATGTTACGGGAAAATTTACTAATTTTTCCGTGTGTTTGTTTGGAACATATTTATTCATAAACTTTCACATTTCACCATTTCCAATTTATTCGAGTTCATTCAAGTTCTTCCATTTTAGTAAATCAAAAGATGTTTAAAAACCACAGTAGCTTTAGGAATAGATTTTGCTTGTTACTCGCTTTTATTATGCACTTGCATGTTGGTACTTTTGTTACCTATTAGGGATGGAATTTTAGGTAAACATAAGTGTTAATGGTCGTTCGGGAAAAATTGTTTCTCATGGTAGTTAGCAGCTGAGTTCATACTCGTAACTTTAATTTCTTTTCATACCATAGTTTCCCACACCAACCTAGCATAGATAAGCAGAAAATTTTAATCACTTCTCCGTTTTTATTTCCTAAGCTGCTCTGCTGTAATTAAGATAGGTATATTTTCTATAACAGAGCTGTGAGTTGTCACCTAAGCTTCCTATTTTTAATGGCCTCGAGTTTATTGTATCCATCCTTTTAATTTTGAGAGTCTTTTCGTCATAGAAACAGATGGAATATCTAAGTAGTTTTCGTTTAACTTCAAAGAGACCTTTTCCACTCCTTTGTGTCCTTTTTCAAATATTGCGATCTGTGTAACAACAGCACGTCACACCAGTTAGTTCTTAAGCAAGTACTTTGTACAGCCTTGTACAGCTTTGATGATTACTATTCTAGTTTTAACTCTGGCATGACCTGTGTCAGAGTGCTCTTTGAATTAAAGTCTAGTGTGGAACCAAAATGCTGTCTCTTCCTTGATGTCCTTACAAGCTCACTCGAAGTAGATCTCCGTGTGCCAGGAAATCGTGACAAGTTTCCGTTCTTGTAAGGCGAGTGGTCTCTACCGAACTAAATTCCCCCGTTTTGTATGTTCCCGTGAAGACCAGCCAGAGTGCGCAAAAACCTATCCTCACAACTAACAGCTCAAGCCCTTGTACCTGGAATTTTGTCTCTAAGCTGGCTCAGTTGCTGGTCTGTGGAAAAATGAAATGCCACCTCACTTAGGATCAGAAAAAAGTGGAGGAATGGCATTCTCTTCGAGAGAAAAATCCAGCTCTGTGGGGTCCTCTGGCCTCACCTGCTGTCTACTCGAGCATATACTCAGGTTTGGAGTGGTGGGACAGTCAGCATCTCGTAGCTCATCCAGCAGCACCTTCCAAAGAAAGGCTCTCACAGTCACTGTCATTCTCTCTGCCACTGTCACTCTGTATGTCATTGTCACCACTTCTGTCACTCTCTGGTTACGGTCACAACCACCTCTGTCTCTGAAACTGTTGTAGCTACTAGAACAATTAACTCACTGACACTCATGCCCTTTGTTATTATTACTGTTGCTGTCATTTTCGCTGTCACTCTCACTATCACTACCTGTCTGTCACTCTTTTACAATCACTGTCATGCCTTCTGAGACTTTCTCTGTTGCTGTTTCTGTCTCAGTCTTTTTCAAAGTCAATTTCAGTGTCACTCTCATTTTGACAGTCACTGTAAATGTCACTGATATTATCCCCCTAACTGTCACTGTCTTTGTCACAGTGAAAGCCACTGTCACGGTCTGTCATTGCAACTAACAAAATTGCTGGCTCTCTCATTGTCCCTCTCAGATTCTCCCTCTCAAACCTTGACTATATCTAACAGTGTCATTTTCTCTGTCTGTCACTTTTCCTGTCTTTTTCATTGTCAACTCTACCACATTATATCATTTTCAGTTACTTTTACTGTCTCTCTCAATGCCACAGTCACTCTCACTGTCTCTTCTACTCTTACTCTTTCTATCACTGTCATAACGTCACTGTCATTTTTTCTGTCTCTCACTGTCTTACTTTCACTGTTGCTGTTGCTGTCTCTCTCTGTCTGACAGTCATTTAACACTTTGTTGTTCATGTCAATCTCACTGGGTCTTTGTCAATCTCACAGAGATAGAGGCAGTGAGAGTGACTAAGAGAAAAACTGTGAGAGAGACAGCAACAGTGGCACTGACAGTGAAGTGACAGGACTGAATAGAGTGAAGGTGAGTGACAAAGACATTGATGGTTTCCATTGACAGGGAAAATAACAATGGTGGCAGTGACAGTTACAGTCCTAATGAGGCAGCAGCAACAGAGACAGTGAGAGAGAAAGTGATAGTGCAATTAAATGATGGTGACTGACTTTGAAAGCGACGATGACAGTCAAGTGATAGTGAAAGTTAGAGAGACAGCAACAGTAACAGAGACAGTGACGGAAAGAAAAGATGACAGAAATAGTGACAGTGTACGAGAAAAAGACAGACAGTAAAATTGACAGTGATAGTAAGAGATACAGAGGGAGTGACAGACATTGACAGCCAATGACATTGATCATGACACGGAAGGAGACAATGACAGTGACCCTTACAGACACAACTGTGTGTGACTGTGAAAAAGACGGACACAATGAGCTTATTTACATTAAGAATGACAAGGAAGTGACAAGGACTGAGACAGTGGTAAAGATTGTGGCTGTGACTGTGAGAGTGAAAAACACAGAGACTGACAAGGCCAGTAACACTGATAGTTAAAATGATTCTGATGGTTGGAAAGACTCCTTGGAGAATGTGAACACATTTCTGTGATTGAAGGGACATGGTTCAAGCTGGGCTTTACCGAATAACCAAAATTAATTTGTCTAAACAAACCCTCCAAGGTTACTTTAAATATGCCAGAATTTAAAAATGCTTTGGATTTAAGGATACAGCATGCCCAATCACCCACATGGCTGGATTTAATGAGGTGGGAAGTAGTCATGCAACTTCTCTAAAGTACTCCTCTCAAAGCTACTTCCCAAGATCCGCTTGCTGTAACTCAAATCTACTGGTGCTACATAAGCAAGAGCAAATGTTGTCAGTTCTTCGCTCAGACTATCCCATCTACAACCTAAGCAGATTTGCAGTTTGATTTTTGAATGCGATTTTGGGTCTGCCCATGTATCCTTAAAGCTTTTTGACCATCCAGCTAAGTTTTCGAGTTTTGTGAAGCTAGGTGAGCAGGAGTTTCATCAGCTGATTGAATAAAGACACTCAGAGAAGACCAAGAAAACAACAAAAATGGTCTGTATCAGCCCCTTGAGGTGAGTAATAAATAGCAGCCATGTTGGAGAGTGTTTCAGTAATTTGAAGCAGAACATGAAGCGGTAAGGAAAACATAACCAACCCACTTACTATTAAAGAAGAGCATCTCAAACACCCCAAAGCAAGTGGTGTTTTTACACTGTCACTTTTGCGAGATTTCTGGTTTCATATCGTTATGTCCTTTGGCTGGAGAGGCTTTGAAAGACAGAGAGGTCTGACAACCAAAACCTTCAAGTTTGGCATGGAAGCTTAGGTGGTGTCAATGATAAGCCCAGTGAATCAAATACAACTTTTCTCCCGTTACTGTTGTTGAACCAATGAATGCAGATGGCCTCAATATTTACATTGGGCACTTGGATGAGATTCATTACGTTTTTACAGTAGAAAGTAGAACTTTGAGGTTTACAAACAACAGCAAATGTGCACAAAATGCAGATGAAAACAGTCCAGTTGATAACAGGAAGAAGTGTAAAGCTTACAAAAAAGACTACACAAGGGGATACAAATAGAAGCTGATGAGAAGTTTAGAAAAAGTGAGAATGGTAACTTGCCGCAAAGCAGCTGTATTAATAGCAAAACAACTAGGGACAAGAAAAACCAGGCTGCCAGAAAAATAAAACTGGATCCAGAACATGTAAGAAAAATTGAGGAATGCTCCTTTAGAAAATGAAAAGCAAAGACCTTAGAGCACATAAGGGGAATTAACAAACAGACCATAATAAAACAAAAAGCAAAGAACCCAGAGCACATAAGGGAAATTAACAAACAGTCTGAGATAAGGAAAAAGAGAGAACGCAAACAAACAGTGAGAAAACGAAAAGCAGAGCACCTGCAGTACATTAAGGAAATCAATAAACAGACAGCAACAAGATGAAAAACAGAGAGTGCAGAGCACATAAGGGAAATTAACAAACAGGCCGCAAGGAAACAAAAACTGAATAACCCTCAACACATCAAAGAATTAAATCAAAATTTAAAAAAAAGCATAAACAGTTACTGAAACACCATTTCATGATCTGCCTAGTGTATCACAACTAACATGCAGCAGTGATGTGCTGAAACCACAAACAAACAAATGTAATGCAATTCTATGATAAATTTTTTCACAAAAACATTGCAAGTGGCCCAGAATATGCATGCAGTTGTTGTGACCAACTTTGGTATAACTTTGGCTCTGATTCAAACCTGAAGAAAGGCAAGTTTCCCAGCTGTTCTACAGCCAATAACAGTGGTTTTCCTTACAAGCCTGATCACCTCGTATACCCTTCATGCAAATCCTTGGAACTACCCAGAGGTGGTCAATTGTCTATTCATGAAAACATTGTCAATAATTATATCAAGTGATGTAAATTCAATTTCATTGTCTCCCAAGGCCAATAAGCAAATCACAAACCATTCCCATAAAACTTAGAAGGCACCTCAGTTTCAAGTACCACTATCAGTTTCTAAATGTTAGACCTAAAAAAGTATTAAATGCAGCCAAATATCATGTAGACATAAGCAATTTGTTCAAAAGCGAAGGCATAGAAATGCAAAATTCATGCGTAGATAACATCAGTTCACAATTGCTTGAACATGAAGATTGAACTGTTCAAAACTTTGACACATCAAGTGCTGGTGTGCAAAGCAATAAACTTGTCACAAATTGCCAAAATAATATTGCCACTGCTGATGTTGATAATCAGGACAATGTAAAATATGAAAGTGACGGTTGGTGTGAAATTGATAAATGCCCTTCAGGAGTAACAGATATACCACTACCATAACAACTTGTTTTATTATGATGGTCCGAGTTCTAAGTTATATAATGAAACTGATAACTAAGAACTTGGACTGTCATAATAGAACAAGTCATGGAAGATACAACTTGGTTGTCCTTCCTTGTACAATAGAGAAACAGAAGGGAGTAGATCCTTTCAAGTCAGTGGAGCAAAACTTTGGAACAGCATTCCTTTAGACATTTGCAAGAAAGAATCAATTTGTGCTCTCAAATCTTCTGTCAATACTTAGCTTTATTCGATTAATTAGTGTCTTATTGCCCCTTAAATCCCAGTTCCCCTCCTTGTGTACATATCTCTCCTCATTTTTAAAATGTTTGGAATATTTTGCATATTTTTAAATTCTAAAGTTTTTAAAAATTTTTAAATTTTTAAATTTTAATGATATTCTCATTTTTTAATATCCTGGATGTATCTTAATAATTTAATATTAATTTTAGATAGGGGGCCACTAGTTTATCAGTTATACTGTTATGTGCCACCCTCTTTAAATAGAGTTCTTACTTACTTACTACTGCAGGAACCAGATGTAACAGAAGATGAAGATAGAACTATTTCTTTTGCACCTGGAGTACTGCAGTCCCCTTTTACTGGGAGTAGGTAACGTGGAGACTACAAAAATAGAGACAACTAATTACTTTATATTAAGAACTATATTAGGCTTCTCGAAGTCTGTGTCATACGACTTCCTCCTCAAGTTGGCCGACATTAAGTCTTTGGAGAATCGTAGGCAATTCCAATCGTTGGTTATGTTATATAAGTGCTTGTATGATAAGGGGGCTCCTTATATAAGTGATTTTTTTCATTTTAGAAATGTACCGTATAGTTTACGCGGGCTCAGTACAAGGCTAGATTTACCTCCTTTTAATCTTGAGTTTTTACATCGGTCTTTTTCATTTTTAGCTAGTAAACTTTGGAATGCGCTACCCCCTAGACTCAGAGAATCTCAAGATATTGCTTCATTTAAGCGTTCTCTTAAAGCCCACATGGCTTAATGGTAGTGATTGTAAATATCGTTATTGTTGTTAATATTGTAACTTCTAATTGATAGCTCTTGTCCATGATTCTCGATCCTGTTTTTAGCTTTTTAATAGATTTACTTACTATTTGTATTCTTACAGAAATTATGCTTTATTTCTAATTGTACATACACGTACACGTTTTAACGAGAACTTCTGTACTCCTAGGTGTCACGTGTTTAAATAAAGGATTGATTGATTGATTGGAGAAGGAAACAAACCATTAGGAATATTCATGGATAAAGATTCTGAATATTATTCATTAGCTACAATATTCTGTGGAAAACAAAGACCTGACAACAGCAAAAGAAAGGTCCCAATAGTACAGTTGCTAAGTAGGAGTTAAGATGTCCGGATAGAAGAGTTGCAAAGTCTGTGCCAAATATATTCGGTAAGCTTAGAAAACCGCAAATCAAGCAAATTCAAGATAGTGCTTGCATTTCTCTCAGAAAGTGTCAGAGATAGGGGAAGAAGTACACTGCTGTTGACTTGAAATCAGAGGATTATCTTAATAAGCTTGTGTGCCCTGATGAAGGATTCAGAGTTTTAAGAAACATTAGAGGCTCACCACCTCACTCTGAAAAATGCAAAAGAGACTTGTTTGCTCTTGCTCTCTTTCTCTTGCTCTTGTTTGCTCTTGCTCTCGCTCTTTTGCGGGCAAACCTTCCTGGTTTTGTTCTTTCTCAGCTGATGAAACAAGGAGGACTCATCTTCTTAAAATGTTAGGTAGAATTGTAGAGAGAAAAAAGGATATTGATGAGGAGATCAAACAAATGACATGGGAACAAAAAATCAGATTTGATACAAAAAGATCCAGTCACTTGTGCAAGAAACTTTGAGCACATGGTTCAGTTATTTATTCGTGATGTCTCAAAGTGCAGTGTAATGCCAATAGGAGAAATAGCTGATTATTTTTACACAGTGGAATTTCAACGAAGAGGAAACCCACATATCCATGATTTACTTTGGGGAAAGGAAGCCCCAAAGTTTAAAAAAAGTTCTAATGAAGAAATTGTCACCTTTGTTGATAAGTATATCACTTGCCACAAATCAGACAGTTGAAGTGAAATGGAAGAGTTTGTGAACTTACAAATGCACAGGCATGCTGAGACGTAAGAAGGCAGGGCATAAGATATGTAGATTCAACTTCCCATTGCCACCAATGCCAAAAACAATGATTATAACACCTCTTGACATCTCCTGCTTTGATGAAGAGAACAAGAAACTGAACAAAGAAAATGCTGAACAAAATAAGTTTTTGAAAACATGAAACACAATGAAGAAATCAGTTTTGAAGATTTCCTCAGTAAATTAGAATTGATTGAGGAAAGTTACATCCTGGCTATAAGATACAAATTAAAGCCTGACACATTATTTTGAAAAGGGCACCATCAGAACTAAGGATCAATAGTTACAAGACTTATTTACTTAGAGCCTGGCAAGCAAACATGGACATACAATATGTACCAGATCCTTGTGCAAGTGCTGCGTACATACTGTCTTTTATTACAAGAAGGCAAAGAGGTATGAGCAGACTTGTAGAAAGAGCATCTGAAGAAGCTAATTCTGGCGATAAAGACATCACAAATAGAAAAAGGCACATTGGAAAAAACTTGCTAAATGCAGGTAAAATTAGCGCTTAAGAAGCATTGTATCTCATATCATAGTGTATTAATCAATTTACATGCACCTCACCTGGAGATGAAAGGGCATTCTTGTTAAAGAAATTAGATAAGCGCAGACAGTTGCCTGACAACTCAACTGACATAGAATCTGACAACGTCATTAAAGTTATCAAAGGAGACCAAAACAATTAGAAAAGTTACGCTTGGCCAACTTTGTTGCATGGTTCAACTATGTTAAAGATGACCAAATGGATAGCAGCGGTACTAGTGATCATAATGAGTCATCGTGAATGGGCATTGATGATTTTCTACCAGAAACTAGTTTTGACAACAAATCTGATGACAACCCTTATAGTATTAATGTCATTGAACGTGAATGTAGACCAAATGAGTACAAATTAATAGGAGGTATGAAACTAGTAAAAAGAAAAAAGCCCAAAATAATCGGCTCCGTCGGGCACCATAAAGATAGGGAACCAGAAAACCATTTTAGGGAGTAGCTAATGCTTTATACACCATGATGAAAGGAAAGCACTGATTTGATAAAAGACTGTCAAACTTACCAAGAACGGTTTGAACAAGTTAAGGATGAAGTTGTCTACAATACGTGCCAATATGAGTACCATTCAGAAATACTAGATAAAGCAATAAACGATATGAATAATACTGAATTTGACAACTTTAACAATGTTGCTCCAAATGCAGAACATATCAATAAGCAGGACTGTGCTATCAAAGAGAAGCATAGTGAATTATTTGGTTGCTTTGACCCTGGAAAAAAAAGCAGCATAATCAGTATGATTTGCCTGATGGTATATGTATTTTCCTTAGAAATAATGATGACAAAGAACTTCTTATAAAGTGCATGTCTGATAATGATTATTATGCACTTGTCCGTTCTTTGAAAGAAAAACGAAAATATATTTTTTTATCCTGTATTAAATTTAGTCAAAACTAAAGATGAACCTCTCAGATGATGTGAAAGTTGTGGAAACAGCCCATACTGGTAAAGCAGCATTCAACATAGAAGGTAAAACATTGCATTCTGCTTTTAAGATACCTGCTAATAGAGGTTTTGAGTATTGTGCAATGAACAGTGACTGACGAAATACTATACAGACGCAACTGAAGAAACTAAAGCTTACATTTATTGATGAAACATCTTGTTGGAAGTGGTATGTTCATCCTTTTGAATTCAGCAACTAACATTTTGAGAGAATACCTCACCCTCTTCGAATTGACAGAAGTAATGAGACAAAAAGATGACAAACAATTTGCAGAGCTACTTAACCATTTGAGAGAGGGAAAACACCAAAGACGATATAGCTATTTTGAAACAAAGACTTTTGAATGTAACACCAGAAAATGAAAATTACCCAATGAACATAACACATTTATTTCCTACAAATGCATCGGTAGATGCTCATAAAAATGCCCTATATACTCTCTCTAAAACTGATAACGCTCAGATTAAGGCTGTGGACATTATAATTGGGGATACTTCTGATGATCACAAGAGACAAATAAAAGATAAAATCCCAGATCATCCAACAAAGACAATGGACTTCTATTCACAAGTATCAGTGGCAACTGAGGCAAAATATGACTTAATAAGGGTGCGTTTCTTTAAAAAAATCCAAATCCGGATTCTTGAATCCAAAAACGGATTTTGCGTTTCTTTAATAAAATCCGAAAATGGATTTTGAATCTATAGAATCCACACTCCGAGTGGATTCATTAGATCAAATCTAAATCCGGATTTTTAGGATTCATGATCCGTGCGTTTCTTTATTGCACGGATACAAAAAGCAGTACGTTTGGCAAGCGGTCGTCTTCTTAAAATCCGCCACATTCCCGCCATTTTGTTGTAAATATTAGCTGCTGCCGGCCATGGCGAATAAACAAGGTGAGTTTTTTGTGTAGTTTCACCGAAATTTTCCATCCTGTACGTATTTTTATAAATTTTCCGGATGTTTGATGCGTCTTGGCATCTTTTATTTCTATCTACAGGACAATATTGGACGCACAGTTTATCTGCAGGTGAATATCCAGAATATCAGTGGAACGAAAGCCACGTTCAACCGGGCATTCAACCTTATCTTCCTCAGTTCATGTTTCCACCAGTTCAGCCATGAAACAGTCAGATCAGTATCACCTCAGCCTGGTCCAAGTTTTTCTTCTTTGGAAACAGCTGCAGCCACGTTCAGTCAGTCGCGTGAAGGCACCGAAGGCGAATCGAGAGCTCTTGTACGCTGGTCTAGAGCTGATGTGCTGTTGTTAATTTCCTGCTATGTCGAACGCAGAGAACGATTTAAAGATATAAACAAAAAGAACAAGTCCCTGTGGGAAGAAATCAGCAAAGAATTAAAGAAGAACGGAGTGTTCTTTAATGCCAAGGCGTGTGAGACGAAATTGAAAAATCTGAAGAGAAGTTATGTTGCTTGTGTTGATCACAACAAAGTCAGCGGAAATGACCGAAAGAAATGCAACTTCTATGACGAACTTCACGAAATATTTTCGAAAGATGATGCCATCGCTCCAAAAACATTGTGCAGCAACATTGATGGTAAACGAAGCAAAGATGCAGTCAAGAGTGTTAAAAATTCCAGTTCCACATTGAGTTCCACAGGTAGTGACACAGAGGAGCCTGTGGTTACAAAAGCAAAGAAAAAGAAGTTACCAGAGCGGAAGAAAAGAGAAGACCTCGTTGGGCTCTTTAAGGAATTTACACAAGACAGGAAAGAGGAAGAAAAGGAAAAGATTAAAAAGTTTGAAAATATGCACAATGAACGCATGGCACTCATCGGCCGATTTTTGAATGTTTTTGAAAAATCATTGAACAAAGAGTAACCTTGATTCCATAATTTTTTATTGTGTTGCAGAACATGGGATTATTTGACCACAAACATGAACATAGATACAGTAAACCTGAGTTTGTTGTCAGTATTGAGTTATCTAAAAGTTTATTATATCATACATGTTAACAGTATTATTGCAAGTTGTATGTTTTTTTTTATCACATACATACAAGGAACTACAACAGCAACATTAGGTGAGAGGGCCTAACTAAACTGGTTTTGATATTATTTATATCCTTTACTTTTTTTAGCCTGATTCTCAGATGCTTCAGATCACTTGTGTCACGCACTTCCTCCTTTCTGTGCGTGACACAAGCAACCTGGACTGTCAGAGTATTAGGCTGTTACATTTGTGTTGAAAGTTTACATTTCAAGCAACACCATAAATGTTTCAGGTAGTATAAAGTGATCCATGTACATGGCTCTACTATTTTCTTATATACTTTTAAAAACAAATAAAATATCGATATTTATAGCAAAAAGACTATTATACAGTATAAACTTTATGAATGACATACACCACCTATGAAAGAAGTGTTCATGAAAACACCACAGTACAAAAGGTATCAATACATAAACCACTTATAAATGCTAGGTTTATGGGATCAGTCTCATTATCATGTTTCTCTTATCAACTGCTCCTACACCTGGTGGAAAGATGTCATCATCATTGTCATCATTGTCATCATCATCATTAGAGTCATCTAAAAAATCATCGATGTCATCTTCAATAATGCAAATGTTGTGTAAGATGCAAGAGGATACAATAATTTCCGGTATGTCCTCAATTTTGTCAACATCCATCATTGTTTTTAGCTTCCTAAACCTGTTCTTAAAAAGCCCTATGGACCTCTCAACCACCATTCTGGTGGAACTGTGGGCAGTATTGTAACGTCTTTGTTGAGCAGTCAAACGTCCGTTGTCTCGAAATGGGGTCAACAGCCACCTCTTCAAGGGATATGCTGCGTCTCCCAAAATGTGGGAGTTGCCAGGAAAATAAATGTCTGGGTTCACTTCAACTTCTCGGCAGATCGGAGAATTACGAAACACGCGAGCATCGTGTACTGAACCAGGGTAACCACAGAAAACATCGGTTATGAATAAATCCGGGTCACAAATGACTTGTAGTTGGACGGAAAAGAAACCTTTGCGATTTATGTATTGTTCATGATTGTTATGTGGTGCTTTAATTGGTATGTGGGTGCCATCAATAGCCCCCAAAACACCCGGAAAACCCTTTTTCTCTTCAAAGGCCTCCATCACCGCTTGGGCTTTTAGACCAGTTGGAAACTTGATAAACTCATCCATTAAGTTCCTCACTATTGCTTTGCAAACTCGTCTGTAGACTCTGTACGCAGTTGCCCTGCAAACATCAAATCGATCGGCAACAGAGCGTAAACATTCTGGATTCCCAAGAATCCACAGCGTAATAAGGATTTGCTTTCTTAACTCGACCGGTGGTCTTCCTCTATCGCCGGTGTATTGAGGTAAGTCGCCGTGGACCGAAAGCAAATGTTCGAGAACTGTAACTGTATGCCGTGACATGCGGAAGTGACTTCGGAAGTCCTCCGGTATGTAACTAGGTACGGTTATTTCGTAAAAATTCTTTGTGCGAACATGTTCTTTTCGGACGAGCTGTCCGGCCGCCAAAAGGAATAAAACTGCTTCGTCATCGGCTCCTAAAAGAACCTGTTGTTGTTCAAGGTCATCGGCAAGGACTTCTTCGAACAGTTCAAACATCAAACCAAAACTTTCCGCCATTTTGAAAACTCCCCCCAAAACACGCGAACTGCATGCTGGGGTCGTTACGGCTAATTGAAAAAAAAATCCATTTTCGGATTTTTCGTGTCTTTAAAAATAACGAATCCGCATGATCTCGGATTAAGAATCCAATCTTGGATTTTTTTAAAGAAACGCACCCTAAGTAATGTTGATGTGACTGATGGACTAACAAATGGTGTAGGGTCTGTCATAGAAAACATAGCCTTTCCACATCTTGAAATAGGCAGAAAACAGTGCAGGGGCTATGCTTATTTGTATAACACACACATATAAAAAAACTGGACACCAGTTTTAGAAGTAACAAAACGATTCCAGATCAATAAAAAAGTAAAGTACAAATTCTTCGACATCAATTTCCACTTAGACCTGCTGCTGCCAAAACTATTCATAGTTGTCAAGGTGACACACTAAACGAAGCAGTTGTCGATTTTCCAACATCCACAAGGGAGCATATGCATTTTGTTGGCTTGAGCAGAGTAAGAAACAGTTCTTCTCTACATGTTCTCAATTTGAATGAAAAAATAATAAAGGTCAGTGACAAAGTTAAAAATGAAATGAGTAGACTGAGAACAGAAGAAAGCCCTAAGTCTTTGGCAACCTTGCAGATTAACGATTTACCCCAAACAAAAACAATCTGTCAATCAAACAAAAAGATTATGTCGAGCATGCAGCTACAGTAATATTCACAGGACGAATGCTCTTATTTCAGTGCCTTTAGGCAAAACCGAAAGCGTCCCTAAAGGTTGACATAAGCTTTAGGCGTCTTTAATTGTAAACCGAAATATCCAAAAGCTAACAGCTACCTTTCATGAATCTTTAATTGAACATTAGGTGAACTTTAATAACGTAAATCTTTTAGCATCCTTTAAGTGGTCTCTTTTTGGCACAAAAGAAGGTTTTTAATTAATATACATTTAATTAACCTTTGAGGTGAGAATTAAACGAGTCTCGCTGTTTTGACATCTTTAAGTCTAATTGTAATCTGAACTGTCAATAGGAAATGCATCACAAATTAGCCGGCACTTGCGTCGGACAGGAATAGCAATTCCATGTGCAGCAGCAAATTTTGTCAAAACATCTGAATTGGAAGCAACGGGTTTTCATTTTCGCATCTCCTTTATAGAACGCATGGAGTGCGATGACAAGAAAGGATATGTTTACTGCACTCATTGTAATGACTTCGTGTCACGTTCAACTTTCGAAAGGCATGAGCGAAAACGTAACAAGTCGAATTTGACAGATACTTTCGGGTCGACTTCAAATTTCCGTGATTTGTTTCAAGAAATTTCAAGTTCATCTGACGATGAAGTTTAGTTACCTTAAATACAGAGAATGTAACTGCTATTCAACGTTGCTTGAGGCGATAGACCACTGCCAACTAATTTTATCTTTTACACCAAATCCTTACAGGACCCACAGATTTTGTTCAGGAAGAGCGTCTTGAAATCGAAGCAGAAGTTGATAATTCTTGGTCAAAAGCTGAGCAGGTGAGAAAGGAAGAACGCGGAGTTTGTGCATTAACTTTTATCATGCAAATTGTAAAAGTTTGTAGTCAACAAACAGGACACTTTTGCGAAAGCTATGTTATCTACTAATGATCTTTGGTTGTTGTTTAATGCTGCCGTTCATTCGTTTGTTTGTTTTTTTCATTAACATAACTCTTAAGAGTACTTTATGAGAGGTGAAACATAGATTGTCCGTTCTGAAATTCCTGTCTTCTATATAGCCAACGGACTTGCCGAAATCCGAGGCAGCATACTCTACCAGCGACAACGAATATGGGGATCTAAACAGTACCGATGATGAAAACCAGAGCGACTGTTGCAGTTTGAGCTCTGACTGTGACGAAGAAATCTGGAATGGTGTGCTGCCTGAGATGATATCGAGAGATATAGAAAACGCCCCTCCCCTTCCGGAAGCTCAAGGCCACCAAACAGCACTTCAAAAAGTAAATTCATTGATTTTCTGGTTCGTTTACTTTCTGCTAATCTGGCAGGCGACTTGCCACCTCAGCGATAATGGTCTCGCTTGGTTGCTCAATTTCCTTGTCTCGTGGCTCAGGGTTCTTGGCGTAGAAATTTCCAATGAGGTTTTTGAAAAATTAGCGATGAGCTTTCCGGGATCCTTGTACCTTGTGAGGCAATTCCTAAATGTTGATAGAGACGATTTCAATAAGTTTGTGGTTTGTCCAAAGTGTACAAAACTGTATAAGTACGACTCCTGTATTTCGATGATAAACAATCGACAGGTGGCAAAAAAATGTAGCAACACTCATTACTCCAGAGGAAGAAAACTAACTTGTGACGCCACACTCGTGACAAAGGTTACTCTTCAAAATGGAAAAACTTGCTTCTACCCTATCAAGTACTACTGCAGCAACAGCATCATAGACCAACTGGAGAAGTTGGTCTTGAGAAAAGACTTTCCCATAAATTGTGAATTGTGGAGAAAACGAGAAGTGGGGGAAAATACCTTGGCTGATGTTTACGATGAAAATCTATGGAAAGAATTCCAGAACGTCAGTGATTCACCTTTCTTGAGTAACCCACGAAATTATGGGTTTATGTTGAACTTTGACTTTTTCCAGCCGATGAAACACCGCAAGGATTATTCCGTTGGAGTGTTTTACTTAGCAATTTTAAATCTGCCCAGGTCTGAACGGTTCAAATGGGAGAATATCATTATTGTAGGCGTTGTTCCTTCATTGGGCAGAGAACCCAAAGATCTAAATGAATTTCTTGAGCCAGCTGTGGATGAGTTGAAAGCCTTGTGGAAAGGGGTGAAGATCAAAGCTAGTCTGAGTAGATTTGCCCTAACGTTTCGTGCTGCTGTTTTGTGTGTATCTTCTGACGTCCCGGCAACGAGAAAGATCTGCGGATTCAAGGGGCATTCAGCTCAACTTGGGTGTTCACGCTGCTTGAAGAAGTTTTTAGGTGGTTTTGGGGAAAAGAGAGATTACTCTGGATTCAACAGAAGCTCATGGAAACCCCGCACAAATGAAGAACATCGTCGAATGGCCATTAAAATTACTCAGTGCAAAACGAAAGCCCGAAAAAATTTGCTAGGGCAACAAAGTGGTATCACCCACTATAGCATTTTACTGAGACTCGATTACTTTGATGTTATTAGATTTTGCACGGTTGATCCTATGCACAATCTCTTTCTCGGAACTGCCAAAAGAATGTTTAAACTATGGACAGACTCAAAACTTTTTTCGCCCAGCCAACTGAACGAAATCGAGGAAAGGATAAAATCAGTCGAGGTTCCTAGTGACATGGGACGATTACCGATGAGGATAACCAGTAATTGTGGTTCATATACAGCAGAGCAGTGGAAGAACTGGACACTCATTTACTCTATTTTCTGCCTTCAAGGTATTCTACCAGAGGAACATTTCCGGTGCTGGCAGACATTTGTGTTAGCATGTAAATATTTGTGCCAGTCCGCTATTACGAAAACAGAACTTGATATTGCCGACGGATTGATTCTAAAATTTTGCAAATCAGTGGAGACTCTTTATGGAAAAGATGCCATTACCCCAAATATGCACTTGCACAACCATTCGAAAGAGGTTATTCTCGACCACGGACCAGTTACTAGCTTTTGGTGTTTTAGCTTTGAAAGATTTAATGGCATACTGGGCAGTACAACAACAAACAAAAGATCCATCGAACTCCAAATCATGAGAAAATTCATACTGACAAGATTCCTAAAGGACATGACACTACCAAACGAGTTTCAAGGAGATTTTCTTAAATTTTGTTCACCTGAAGAAAGTACAACCCCAGATGATAAAGATGTTTCCCCTTCCGACTGGCCGACGGTCCACGAATTTTATAATGTTGCTACGAATGTGCCACTACGTGAAATAAACTGGATGAATAAATCGGGGATTAATGTTTCGTCATGCTTCAAGCTCGTTTCTTTTGATACCGATGATTTGAAATTACTGACCGCCGTCTATAGAGTGATGTACCCAGAGAGGCGAATTGAAGAGAGTAATCTCGCAGAAACTATATATAAATTTAGCTCGTTTAAAATCTGGTCAACTACGTATGGGTCCAAAATGCAACCAAGAGGAATACGTTCTGCCAAGATACTACCATCCTAGCCAGCAAAGAATGGACAAGTCCTTCAAGACGTGTTTGTTTTATCTCCAGGCATCGTCCAGTACTATTTTACACATTCAATCAAGCTTGGAGAGGAACATGTCACGCACTACTTTGCATGTGTAAGATGGTTTTTAGCCCATGAGGAATCTTATTTTGCAAACCCAATTAAAATCTATAAAAATAAATTCCATCCAGGGGGGCCAGCATCGTTTATGCCACTCCAGAGGGTATTTTCCAGGTTTGCCTCTGCTGAACTTGAGCTGGAGGGGCAACAAACAATTGCTGTTGCACAAATAACAAGGAATGTGTTCTTGTAAAAATATCGCACACAGGCATTCACAATCATCCCTGAATCAAAACGTAAAGGGAGCATCGTATTAGAAATAGTAAGTATCTTTACACAGAGGAAAGTCCTAATTGCTTTTAAAAGTTTGTGGTAATAAGAATGTTCGAATGTATTTCTAAAGTTCAGCTGGTTACTAAGTAAATATCCAATAATTCCATACAGTTAAGATTGCTTTTTGATTAACTGTGATCTCCCTCAAAAGATTCCACTTAAGGTTCCAGCTTCCATCTTTTATGAACAAGTAGATTCTGTATAAACAAGTAGTATGCTTTCCAGTACAAAAGAGAACAAAATGTGATCTTGGCAAGGTATAGTCAGTTTATAATTACATTCTATTACAATAAAGTGAAATGAGGCCTTTGTTTCAGTTGGAAGCCCAACACGTGGAGTTCCCAACCCTTTTACTTCAAGGACTGGTTAATAAGCAACTCTCCCTAACACACTAGCAATACATCAATATTCTCACAAATATATCAAAAAAACTGTATGAAAGGAATTTAGAAAAGTAATATTGAGATCTTAGGGGGTGAAATGGGTAGATAGGGGCACATAGTATACAAGTTAAAATATTGTTTTCTGAAATTCATCTGTGAACAGGTAGATTCATAATAACAAATGAAATATTCTTCTGATTAAGACTGCGACTCCAGAGAGTCTGTGTATAGGAAAGAAACTAAATTGACCAGAGATTAAGACTGTCTCAAAAAAATTACTCAGAAAGTTGTCAATTGCAGTCTGTACCAAACTTCAAAAAAAATACTAAACAAAATAAATTGGAACAAAATATCTAGGTTTAGAGAAATGAATGTGGTCATAACCTATCCACATCTTCCTGAGGCCTGGCAATATATGAACTTTGACCTTTGCAGCCTATGCTAGGTATTGAGATTCCACTTACTGAAACCCTGACATTCTTAAAACTTATAACCAGTATGTATGTAGAGAGAGTCTCAAACAAAAAATAACAATAAAGAGAGAGAGAGTTTGTTCTTGAAAGAGTTGAAATGTCTATACCCACTTACATCTTCCTGGAGCCTGGCAATGTACAGATTTTGACATTTGCAGCTTGTGCTAGGCATTGAGATTCCACTTACTGAAAAACTTGACATTTTTAAAACCTTACAACCAGTATGTATGAGACATAATTGATATTTGACTGATATAACATAGACAGTTACTTCTGGTGGCCCCTCTCAAGTTAAGCTCTGGAAGCTTCAGTCACCATTCAGTTCTACTAATGCCATAATTTTTTGATGTTGTTCAGTTAAGAAGCAGATACTCTCCAACTTGGATATAGTTGTTTTGCATTCCTTTGACTTTGAATGTCAAGTGTGCCGGAGAAAAGAGAAAAGTAAACCCTGCTTGAATACAGACACAGTCCTCTGGTGGTTACAGCCGACAACCGAAATGGGTCTGGCCTCCAGGTTTGAGACCTATTTAACAGCTCAGTGCACGTATCAAATAAAAAAAAAAGCAGGAACCATAAAGCATAAAAATAAAAACGATACGAGCATATCATTGCCGAGGTACCAAAGGGTAAGACCGAAGTATGGGCAATCTGCACTGCACCTCTCCTCGGGATGCAAAAATAAACAAGCACTGAGAGGAGCGCACGAAACTCTCCACCCAGCTGGGATTGCCTTCTCTGGGCTGACTGCATGAGGTTTGAATCCTCAGAAGGGACTCAAATTCTAATGTTTTTTCTTTCACTATCCTACACAAGATACCATTAGCTCTCTGTGATCCAACTTGTCCATTGGAAGTGAAATGTCTTCTTCTGAAACATGATCCTCAAGCTGAAAAAGTAGAGTGCTTGAAGTAAATGACATGTGCTTATAACCCAGTGGCAGACCTAGGGGAGGGCCGCCCTCCCTTATTTTGGGTAATGAAATAAATGCGGAGGGAAGAAAAGCCAGCACAAAAATACATGTACAAAACAGTTGGTTTCGCCCAGTGACCAAAAAGCAGTCACTCGTAAGCTGTACCATGCATTAAGATTACATATTTTGAAAAAGACCTGACAGGCTGAAACCTACTTTCAACTGAAACAATTGTAGCACAAGAAAATTGTGGTAACTGACTAGTCTGTATATTAACAGTTGTTCAGTTTGGGACTGTACCAAGCGATGAGAGTCTATGTTATTGGAAGATTTTGTCATGTCTATACCCACTTTCAAAGGAAACAACATTATCACAAAGTTAAAAAATGTAAATGTAACAGAAATGTGGTCACTTGTAATGATCCAGGAGCATTAAGATCTGACTAAAACTCTGTCACTCACAACCCAAACCTTGCGTAAAGATTCCACATTTTGAAAAACCTGACATACTCAAACATACTTTCAGTTTAGAAGCCATACATTCAAACGCATGAAAATTGAGTAAAGCCTGTCTTGTCTACTTATGTATAATTTGTCAAAAAAATTTTTTACACTTGTCTCTGGAGCCTGAACCAAGCATTGACACTCTATATTCTTTATATATCCTTAAGCATATCTTATTTTACTGTCACTCCCGACTCCCCTGAGTAGGATTTTGACATTTTTGCGGTCACGTGACCACGCGAGCAATCTTGTTGTATTCGCCATGTGCTTTCAAGTGCCAGATTTATTTGTTGTTAATACGGAGTTTACAGAGCTTATTTCGTTTATTTTAAACCGAGAGGCCATACAGTTCGGTAAGTGGACATTTGTGGACATTTGTAAACGTTTTGAAGAACATATAAGACATTGGAAATTTATATTTTTTGCAGAAAACCACTCGCGTCGCCTTTATGTAAACAAGGAACGTGTCGATTGTGAGTTTTCACTGTGTGCCTCGGATTGTGCAACTGTGTTATATTTTGTGGTCCGTGGCCGTACGGACTTTGAACATTTGGAGATATTTGTGAATAAACCAGTACGTTACTGACATTTACTTTAGACTGAGTAAATGTTTATCAGAAAGCCACAAAATGCTTAGTAAAAATAATGTGGTCACTCACAATGATCCAGGAGCATTAAGAACTGAAAAGCCAAACTTTCAAAAGTGTCCTTGATGTTTATGTTCATAACAAGTATCATGTATGATTACTTAAAGTTTTAAATTCAAAATACAATCAAGGAATGAAGCTTACATTCCTTAAATGGCACTGAAATGAGGTTTCTAATGACCATATTCATGTGAGCTCAATGCCACAACTGCTCTTTAGGTACCCCTTATCTATCAAGGCCACCTGACTAAAATGTCTTTACCCTAATAAGCCCACTCCTCTCTCCTCCCACTAAACAAAAAATCTACAGTATTGGTTGTATTGTTATTGATCTGACTGTATTAAATTGAGCTTATCTTGTTATTCATTCCCTCCTAGTCAAATAAAAATGTATATATCCTCCACTGTTGAAAAGCAACCCGCTATTTCAAAAAAGTCCATTACCTCCCACACCGTCCCCCCTGCCCCTACTTATTTGTTCTCGATTGAGTTCTGTTTGCATGCCATACATACAAGCTTTTTTTATCACAAGCTTACTTTCGTAATTGTTCTAATCACACTTAAAAGAAAACAATTCACAATTGTATCAAGCGTCGATCACATCTCATTACACAACAAAATCACTTTCTTGCACAAGAAATATAATCGAATTAATTAACTTCGATGCCGTGACTTGACGCTTAGATAAATTTCCTTTGTTACAAGATATCCTTTACCTACACACGGCTAAATTTTAGATATATGAACAACTTACCTTGATGAAATTTAGGTATCGGTACAAAGCTGTTTGCTTGAACAAGTGAAGATCGAATGTGTAGTAGAAGTTTTCCCGCCACAAAAGGCCTCCGTGTTTCCTTGCTTCCAATTACACTTGAGTCTTCATTCGTACTCGCCAGCGTTAGCTAGGCCCAGTACACTCAGTACAGTGTATATCACAACGAGGCACAATATCAACAGGAGGTCCTTCCAGGTTTGGTATAGGATAATTGCGCGCTTTTTTGAATCTCGATTCCGTTGACGACTCTGTTAACAAAGCATCCGAACGAAGCGATTGTTGTCTGGTTATTTTACAGCTAATTCAGAGTTAGGGAAAGTAAGCGAAGGAAATGGCAGAAAGACGAGTAAACGATCGCGGACAAAATCAAGATGATAATGTGATTCCAGCGCCAATTAGAAATAGTAACATGTCCGAAGAATGCATCGTACTGCTGGAGGAATTGATCCGCAGCAACCGGGCTCTGGCGAGCGAAAATGAAAAGCTGCGGCAGCAGTAAGAGCGCTGCAACAAATCAAACTTAGAGGCTCTTCAACGGATTGAGAACCGTCTTGAAACTGGTGATAATGGAGCCAAAGTCCGTCGGCGCCAAAATAGACAGAAGCGAAGGACGATAGTAGTTCCACCAGCTTGTCGAGTGAGTAGAAAAACTTAACTGATGAGCATAAATAATGTGATATATGTTCATGATTTGCTGAATTCAGTTCTGTTTCGTGGAAGATTTGCTATTATGTTGAGTACGTGTTTGGCGCGCAAATTATATGCATAACTCAATTATTTAGGCAGTAATCATTTGGCATAATTATGTGTGGTTACATTTACTTGATAATCCCCTTTACCATAAACAGGTCTACCAGAAAGGTTTTTTCCTTCCTGTTCTTTCAACGAGAATAATCCAGTACGAAAATTCATGTTATTATCTTTTCTCTTGAACCCTTTTGACTTTCCCTGTTTTAATCACACAGATGGGTACTTGTGTAAAAAGCGTGGAAGTAGAAATAGGGGAAAGGTGACAAATTGATTGTTGAAATTATTTCAATCTTTTAGAGAGCTGTGAGAAGGATATATAAACTTCTTTTAAAAAAGACGACTTTGGTGGATTTTGTCTCGACGAAGAGTGAGTAACATGTTATTATATTCAAAGATATTTTACTTTATATTGATTAAACCGTGAAATCAGAGTCTAAGCTGCTGCTAGAAATATTGAGATGTTATGTGAATACCTTATTGTTGTTGCTTTTGTCTAAGTGTTAATACTGTTAAAACAGAATACGTGGCTTAATCACGGTGTTTGTTCTTGTCTCAGAGTAAATTCTGATAACAACTATGGAATTTTTGAGCGCACAGTAGAGCAGGTTGTACATCAACAGGGAGGACCTGAAAAGTGTCCCTGAACAAAGGATATCATTGAAGGTAGCTATCAATAATCATAGCACATGCATTTCACTTTCATTGGGGTGTCATTATGATTTTTTGCAGGTGGGCATAAGAATTTGGCACTTAAGCGTATTGATGTATATCTCTTTTATAACAAGTTGAGTTTCACTGAAGGCCTTGCCTTAAAAACATCCAGACAAAATCGTGCTCACAGTTGGTCAATTTGTCTAGAGCCCAGTCCTTAAAGATACCCCTGCTTTTAGTCTGTACCATCAGTTAGTGTCTTTAACCACTTTTCCCTCAACAAAAATTTCATCATAGAACTAGCATTCAGTAACACAGTTAGATATCATGCAACTTCTAATGAGCACCCTCATTATATGTTTCAAATTTAGGACAAGAGGAAGGGTATATTTTTAATTTTTTCGTAATTTACATAATAACTTTCTCAAATGTTGCAGAAATTTAAATATGTTGCAAACTAGAACTTTCAGGTTAATTTCTTGTCTCTGAAACATTAAGTTCAGTGTAAATCCTCAACAAAGCTTACTTCACACCTTAGCAATGAATCACCAAGGACATACTGCAAATTTATATAACTTGGCAAATATTCCTATGCGGCCAGCCATAAATGATTATAAATTTGAACATTGTCATTTATTTATATGGGAATCTTTTTATAATCAACTTCTCATGGCATTTTGATAATTATTTCTTTGAACAGCTGCTTTACAAAGATATTTTAAAACGTGCCTAGAAACACATAAGCTGAAGAGCAGTAATCGCTATGAGGCACATAAACAAAAAACAAGAAAGAGTGGTCGCCAAAGAGAGGTATTTATTGGGATACTATTTTAACATTTTACTTTTCATATACCCTGCTGTTTCCCACTGAATGCATTTTTTTTGCCATTACAAAATTGGATGGCTTTGTATATAGACACTTTTAAGGGACTGTGTCCTGTCAAAATTGTTTTGTGCCTATGAGAGCAATTGTTAAATGAATTATGTATTCTAGTCTGTATCTAGAGCCTTCCTTACAAAGAAAATCTTTGTAAAGTAAATTTGGTAATTGTATAATATTATTTTAAAGATGGATCTGTAGTTGAGGAAAAGAATGAAAAATATTAAGATGTGATTTGAGATCAATGATAGTTTGTATGGACCATTTGATGAAAAATAAAGGACAAGGAGACTCTATAGTAAAACATGCTTAAGAATTCCATTCTTACACTGTGTGCACATGCATATCAAGAGAAATTAGTAATTTGGATCATATTTTCCATTTGAGGTCTTATAATACCCTTCTCATGCTTGTTGTATATTTTTGTTTTTTCAGAAGTTAATGAGACGAACTACAGCCCTGGAGCTGGTCAACTGGGCTGACCAGCATAACAAGGGGAGAGTGGCGGAGGTTCTTGTGATGGAGGCGATGAGCAGTGAAGAAAGCTGTTACGAGGATGATGATATAAATAACTCAAAATTAACAAAATACTCTGTCCATCGCCTTCAATGGGAGAGTAGAAGAATGAAAAAAATAAAAAAAAAACTTGATAAGGCCTATAGGAAAAAACTCACTTCAAGAGCTAAGGAGAGAATCCTACCCAGAGTTGATGGGCAACCTTCTTGAGATGCCCACCAACTGAAAATTTTCCAGGGTGGGCAATAAGGCAGTAAAAAAAAATTGTTTTATCAATTTAAGGTGACAAATTGATTGTTGAAAAAAGTATTAATCAGCCATGTCTAGAATGAAGGTCTTTTAAATGCCTGCGTGAGACTTCTTTTTCATTGAATATGTTAATTAGCAATTTTAATGGTCTCATTATCTAAAGTAAGTAATTGTGAATTCTTCAATTTTATATTTAATTTCCTCCATATGAGATACTTTTTTCCATATTGATGTACAGGTCGGCAAATAATTGATAGCTATCGCAAATTTAAATTGATTTAGAAAAATATACTGATTTTTTAGATTGATAGGTTGAAACTTATTTTTTATTGTTAGTATCAGTTCAAATTGCATTTCTTAGTGGCTGGATTTGAGAGTGAAATTTGCGAATTAATAGCTTTTTGTGTAGTGTGTTGCTACAGCTAGTTATATTCTGTAGTTCTTATATTTTTATAGTGATAAAGATTCTATTCTATATAGATGACTGAGATTATATGAATTATACATTAGTGAAAGAGAAATGCTTAATAAAGTATGACAATTAGTAATTCAAACATTTGGATGTCTCTTTTTTAATTATGTATGTGCCTCAAATGAGATATCCTCAGCTTTATTGTGGGTTTACTCTATCTCAGGGGAGGAAGTGAGTTTTGAACGAAACTATTTCATCACTGCAATTTCAAACATTCTGTAATTACTTGTATGTGTGATGTCTCTTTTTCTAACAATTTAGAGGTTTCCCAAAATATTATAATTTATCATAATATAAATGTGGCTGTGATTAAGCAAATCAAAAGTCAATTTAAGGTGAAACCTACAGCTTTTAGAGGCACTTAAAGGTCACTAAATGATGAATTTTAACAAAACTTGAAATTTAAGAGGACCTGAATGTACAACTAAAGATGAATTACAACAAAACCTGCAACTTTAAGTAGTACTTAAAGGGAAACAAAAGATTAAAGAAACCTTTAAGTTGCCTTTACAAGTAGAAGTTTTGGCAATTAAAGACGAGTTTACGAGAATTAGGAGGATTCTTAAAGTCAATTAAATGGTTATTTAGGTTTACTTTCATATGATCCTAAAGTGTTCATGAAATGGTTCATAAGGAGACTTTAATTGACTTCTGAAAGTTCAATTAAAGATTCATTTCAGAACTTTCGTATGTCACCTAAAGATGTCTTAAATACTTCTAATGTTAACCTTTAAGTTACCTTTAAGGAAACTTAATTTAGTCATTTCATCCTGTGATTTTCAAAGTTAATTTACTTTGTAGGACAAAGTGTAACTAGTTGTCCATATTAGCAGGTCCCTGTTTCAAGAGCGTTATATAACAACTTCTCCAGGCTACCTCTTAATGGTTGGCGACTTTGACCTTCATGTTGACACTGATGATACCAATGGTTGACGCCTCAACAGTTTCCTTCAAAGCATTTAATCTCGCTCAGCATGTTCATGGTGCCACACAAAGGAATGGTCATACTCAATCTTGTTATTACTAGAGATGACGAGGATTTGTCAGGAATCCTGCACTTTCCAACCATCATATGATCTGTTCCAATCTAAGCTCATATTTGGCAAGGTATTTAAATTTTTTAGTATCTATAGAGTGGCATAGCATCCAGATACCGTGTCCTTAATGTGATCGTCCCACTTAAGATGCTCATCGATGTGAACTCCAAGCAGTTTGCAAGATTTAATACGTTCTAGTTTATAACCACTGACTACGATGTTAGGATCATACTCGTCAAGGTGATGTACTCTGGACATTTGCAGGGTAGATAGGATCATAACCTTGGTTTTGTCATTGTTAAAGGCGAGGGTACTCTGCTTAGCCCAGGCACTGAACTTATTACTGATTGGGAGATAGTGTTTCTACAGTTATTTAGGTAAGATATTTTAGCATGATCGTAGATTGTTGTGTCATCCACATACTGGAAGCATTTGACATTTACGTTCTCCTGAAGATTAGCAACATAAATATTGAATAGTACCGGACCCAAGATGGAGCCTTACGGAACCCAAAATTCACGTTTTAACCTTTGAGCACGTGTCAGCGATCTGTACAAATTGTTTATGATGAGCAATAAAGTGAGTGTCCATATCAGGAAGTCTCTAGGAAAACCTAGTTTACTCATCTTGGTGCTAAGATTTCTGAAACAGATTGTATCAAGGGCTTTATAAAAGTTGGACCTAAGATCATCATGGTTACCTCTGAACGTTTCATGGCTTTTACTATGTCGTCTCGTATAGCTTGAAGTACATTAGTAGTCGATTGTCCCTTTCGGATGGGCAGCAAGAAGAACAGAAAAAAGAAATGTTAGTGTTGAGAACATTGTTCTATTAATAAAAAACAACAACAGCTGACGGAAAATAAGTGTTCATAAACCTTTGAAAGCAACTGGTACTAGTGATATGGGTCGTAAGTCCTTTCTTGCATGACTATAAGTACTTTTCATGCATGCGCACGACGCTTCCAAGCAGATGGGAAAGTACAAGTTCTTGATGCAGGGGTGATGACCATTCAGTGTTGATGACATCATCTGCAGACCCATGGAAAGAGGCATTTCTCGACTCAGACTGTACCGAATCGAAGCTCTGGGTGGATTACAACATCTGTACATCGTCAGAATTCTCTAGGATGCCATTAGTACGAGGGGAGGAGGAAGGGAAACAGGAAAATAAGACGAAGCACAAGCTTGGCACGCGCTGTGGTAATGTGCCAAGACTTGTTTAACTAATATAAATTAAATAACAAGAGTATGTACAACATAGGCAATACTAATAAAATAAGAAAACATGGGACACTTGACGAACGAGAAATGTACCAGAGGATTTATGAAATGCAGCTGAAGAACGTACTTGTGACTACCTTGACACGAGCCCACACTTTACTATTTGCCAGATCCACAAGAAAATCAAAGTTATAGAGATGGCTGCGTGGACTGGGGCTAGGAGGGGGATTGGTCTCTACATCATTGACAGGACCTTTACTTGCAAATGGAGTGGGTCGTTAGAAAAAAATTCAATCGTAATCTAAAAGCATTTACAAAAATAATCTTACCATATTAGTCAGTGACTTGAATTGAATATTTGTATATTTTACATGATTGACCACAAGGTATCTACATGTGCCAATGCAAGGACTTCAGCTGGTGTCAGCGACCATTTTCAGTACATAACTTCATTCAAAACTGTAACATGCCAACTGCCAAAAGGCGGATAACCAAGCCTGTCAAAATACTATGAACATCAAACATACATTCA
>NC_089323.1:9635016-9665116 GCF_036669915.1 Pocillopora verrucosa | reverse complement strand
AAATAATAGATAATAATAATAATAATAATAATATTAAAAATTTATAGTGCGCAAATTCCATAAAATGTTCAAATGCGCATTACAAGATTAAAAATTATCATTAAAATAGACTTACAATAATTTTAAGAAACGAGATAAAAAAAAAAAAAAAAAAAAAAAAAAAAAAAAAAAGCTATAGAAATGCACTACGAAAAAGGTGAGTCTTCAGTTTAGCTTTAAAAATATTTACTGTTCTTGCGCTCCTAATATCCAGCGGTAGTTCGTTCCATAGTTTCGGAGCAGCACAGGTAAAAGAACGGTCCCCCAGTGTAGCTTTCGATTTAAATGATGGATGGCTAAGTAAAAGCTTATCACTGGAATTTCTTAAATTATATTTGGAGGGGGGTCTAAGGGAAATAAGAGAGGATAGATAAGAAGGGGCTAAAAAATTAAGAATCTTAAAAGTAATTAACAATATTTTAAACTCAATTCTATATCTAATTGGTAACCAGTGTAACTTAAAAATTAAGGGCGTAATATGACAAAATCTCTGTTCTTTAAGAATCAATCTGGCACAAGCATTCTGTACTCGTTGCAGCTTATTCAACAAGCAGTCCGGTAGTCCATATAATAGGCCATTGCAATAGTCCAGGCGGCTCGTTATAAATGCATGGACAAGAGTTTCCGTTGACTGCTGTGAAAGGTACTTTCTGATCCGACGAATATTATAAATGTAATAAAATGAAGAGGCACAAATTTTCGTGATGTGTGTTGCCATGGAGAGCCTTGAATCAAACCAGGAACCAAGATTTCTCGCAATTGGCACGGGATGTATGTCTGAGTCGCCCACACGTATACTGATATTGTCGAGCTTTCCCAGCTGTTGTGATGTGCCAATGATAAGGAATTCAGTCTTGTCGTCATTTAATTTAAGATCATTATTCAACATCCAAAGACGAATGTCTCTGATGCAGTCCTCCATACTCCTCACTACAGCAAGTTGCTCAGCTCTGTCGTTGGGACTGAATGAGATGTAAACTTGAGAGTCGTCAGCGTAACAATGAATCGTGGGCAAATGATATTCAATGATCTCAAAAAGCTTGCTCGTATACAACGAAAACAATAACGGACCCAGACAGGAACCTTGAGGCACACCGCATTCTAATTTAAAAGGTTCCGACAGCGAATCGTTAATCATTATCCGTTGAGTTCTACCAGACAAATAGGACGTAAACCAGGAGAGGGCTTTCCCATGTATACCAAATGATGACTCAAGTCGACGTAGCATGGTGTCGTGATCAACTGTGTCGAAGGCAGCACTTAAATCGAGCAGAATAAGCAGAGTAACACGTTGACTGTTCATGTTAAGGAGAATATCATTCATAACCTTAAGGAGTGCAGTTTCTGTGCTGTGGTTCTGTCGATAAGCGGATTGAAACACTGGGAACAGATTGTTGCCATTCAGATAATGCTGTAGCTGCAACATTACAACAATTGATCAAGTAAAGGTGATGAGAAAGAAATACACCACTTGAAACGACAATACTTACGTTGTTACGATTACTGCAAAACTACATTTGACGAAAAAACAGTCTGAAGACGAGATGAAGAATAAAGGAATTGCTTGAAAGCAAACTGTGACTAGCGCGACTACCGAAAAGAAAAGGCCCTGAACAGAGAAGACTAAATTTATATATGCGTAAAAAAACTAAAAACTAATGCATGCAAAAATGGCTAACTGAACCACTTTGGTTGGACTTTACACTGAACTCTCTTTTGCTTCAAAGGGAGGTGCTTATTAGTAATACCATTTAATTTATACCAGGTGTTAACTACATCATTAGGATCCTCAAATAAAAAGGCACAGTCCCAGAGGGCTTCATGAAGGGATGAAACAAACTGCTCTTTGTCTAGACTCTTAACATCCCAATAAGTTATTGTAGTGTGTTGGTCTCCATTGTGGCAATAAGTTTTCGTGCACTCAACTGGACTTTGCAGGAATGTACAAAACGGGAGAAATTAACTCGGTAGAGACCACTCGGCTTACAAGAACGGAAACTTATCACGATTTCCTGGCATACAGAGATCTACTTCGAGCAAGCTTATATGGACATCAAGGATGAGACAGCATTTTGGTTCCACAATAGACTTTATTGGTAGAGCACTCTAACACTAGTAATCCTAAAAGCTGTACAAGGTACTTGCTTAAGAACAAACTGGTGTGAGGTGCTATTGTTACACAAATCTCGAAATTTGAATAAGGACACAAAGGAGCGGAAAAAAGTCTCTTCGAAGTTAAACGAAACTACTTAAATATTCCATCTGTTTCTACGATGAAAAAAGAATCTCAAAATTTAAGGACGGATACAATAAACTCAAGGCCATTAAAAATAGGAAACTTAGGTGTGAATTTACAGCTCTGGTATAGAAAATATACCTATCTTAGTGACAATAGAGTAGCTTAGGAAATAGAAGTGGAAAACCAATTAAAAGTTTCTGCTTATCTCTGCAAAGTTGGTGTGGAAACTATCGTATGAAAGAAAATTGAAATTACGAGTATAAACTTAGCGGCTAACTTCCATGAGAACCAATTTTTCCAGAAAGACCATTAACACTTATTTTTACCTAAAATTTTACTTGTAATGATGAACAAAAGTACCGACGCGGAGGTGCATTTTCGTAAACTTTGCCCTGTTTATAAGGGATAGAATTCTAACGAGCTAGACTCAATCAAACTGTTTTATTCCACTCTCGTATTTGCTTATGTACAACGGGTGTGTAAAAAGCTACCGAGCCAAATTAGTAGGAAATCACTCTCTTATGCAATATTGTCTACATTGTGATGGTGGTTGCCAAGTACTGATTTAAAAGGTCATTCAAGGCTGCATTGACCATGTAAACCGATCATTGTCCCAAAATCACTACAGGTGGTGCTTCTAGCTCTTGACATAATGGTCACACTCATCATCTGACATGTGTCATGCATGAATCAAAGTCTCTGACACACTCCCCCATGCAGCATTGCGTGCAAGGGTGCATTCCCTTAAGAGGCTTAACGAATTCAAACTAAATGAAAAAGTTCTTCATAAATCAAACATTTAAATCAAGTTCACAATTTTGAGGTTCAGTGAAAAAGGAATTGTAATTCATTGTTCATCCTCAGCAAGGTGCTGGATCTGGGCTCTGGCAGCAACTGCAGCATCCCGTCTCAGCCTGAACACTAGTGCATTTGGGTTCAAATCTGCTGTGGGAGTGCCTGCTTGTGTTTCCCAAGCCTGATTAGAGTTTAGCTCAAGAGGGTACAGGTGCTAAACAGGCCTTTCTAGCATGCCGTTTGCTGTTTTGATTTGAACTGCGTGGATGATTCTGTCCTTCGCGAGATACGTTTTGTTCACTATTGCCGGTGGCCAACTCCTACAATTCTTGCTTTTGGTCTTTATAATTACAACATATGCAACGTTTGGCTGAAGTTTGGCGGCCTTGTGTGTCAGGTTGTGCCACTCCTTTAAAGCTATTAAATATTCTCTCTGCCACCGTCTCCAGAGACTGTTCTTGCAGTTCATGAGGTATTTAGTGCGTTTGTGTTGGTCCAGTTTCTCAATCCTCCATGTTTTCTCTTCTGGCAACTGACTGGTTCGCTGGAACAGGAATGTTGATGGTGTAAGTGTTGGTAGCTCAACATCATCTATTAGATAACTTAATGGGCGTCGATTGATTTTTGTTTCCACTTTGAACAGTACTTTGCTTAGCTCAGTCCAGGTGAGTATACCTCCCCCAATAAATTTGTACATGGCAGACTTTATGACTCCAATCAACCGCTCGAATTGTCCTCCACACCAAGGAGCCTTGCTTAAGTTAAATCTCCAGGTGATGTTGTAATCTTCAAGGAGACCTTGGAGGTGCTCATCTCCTTGCAATTAGCAAAGCCATTTCACAGCCTTGATAAAGGTGCCTCCATTGTCCGAGTAGATAACACGTGGTCTGCCACAGTGAGCGACGAGGCACATAAGACAGGTAATGAAACTGCTTGTCTCTAGACTGGACAGCATTTCCAGGCGTATGGCTCTGGAGAGGCTACATGTGATATAGCCAAGTAAGCTTTCTCCTCGCTCTTCTTGCATTGTTTGTACTTGATAGGACCAGCAAAATCTGTGCCAATAACTTTAAAGGCTGTTCCCCCATTTGTACAGTCTGTAGGTAGTGGTCCAGGGGGTGGCACTGTTAAAGGTGAAGCTATGAAACGTTTACAGGCCCAACAGGCAGATCGCACAGACTTCACTAGCTGTCTCAGGGTCAGGATCCAGCACTGTTCACGAATCGCTGCCATGGTAAGGGACACACCCCCATGTAAGGTTTCAACATGAATCCTCTGCACGAGTTTTCTTGTAAACATGGCGTCTGCTGGCAGGCACATAGGGTATTTTCCTTAAATTCTTCCATGGCATTTGAAAATTCTATCTGCATTTGAAACGAGATTGATTTCCTGCCTGGTCTGTTCAAAGTGTGGCTTCTGCGAATCTTGAGACAGAAATCTTTTTATCCACCAGTTCTTGGTCTCTTGAATGTCTTCGCTAGTAAGAGGTCCCTTGTGCACCCTGTGAGTAGTGAAATGTTGCACCCAAGCTTGGATGTGAAGAGCTTGGCGTAAATCATGGCATTCAAGGAGTTCGTCAAACACGTTCCATTCTAGTTCAGGTTTCTCACTTGGTAGGCTTAGCAATTCTCTGATGACTTTTGCCTCTTCTTCTGAAGTTTTGGATTTCACAGGAACCAGCTTCTCTGGCCACATTTCAGGATTACACAGCCACACTGGGCCATTCCAGCAAAGCTCTGAGTTGGTTACCTGGCCTCCTTGACTCACCAGGTCTGCTGGTCTATCAGTAGTGGGCATGTGCCTCCACTGGATCTGGGGGTATTGTCTTATTTTTTGCACGTGGTTAGAGATGAACTGTTGGTACTGGTCATTTGTTACAATCCAGTGGAGGGCGACGGTGCTGTCCAGCTAGCCGTGGATCATGGGTTCAGGTAGTTCTTTTAATGTGTTTCTTACGCTGATGACTAAATTGGTAACCATGTAGGCACTGATAAAACTCCATCCTGTGGACTGTTAGTTCTCTCTTGGCTAATCTTGCTTTCGCTGCAACCAGGGTTTGAGTGATTCCATCTTCTTGGCGTACAATTGAATACACCGCTACGACCCCATAAGTTGACGTTTGCCAAGACATGCAGTGCAGCAGAGACCACTGGTTGTTGATAACGTGCTAAGGGTCTTCGTGTGGTTATTTCCGCAAGAAGTGACTGCTCCCACCTTTGCCAGCATATTTTCAGATTCTCTGGGATAGCTTTGTCCCATGATACTTTGCAGTTGCAGGCTTCATGGTAGATTTGCTTCCCTTGCAGTGTGATGGGGGATGCCAGGCGGAGGGGGTCATACACTTTTGCCAGTTTGGCCAGTACTTCACGCTTTGTTGGTGCACTACTTGTGCTTGGGAACTGCACAGCAATAGTATCTTCGAATTTGTCCCATTTTGAGCCCAATAGTTTTGACTCACTTGGCTTGACTAGCACCTGTTGTTTTGCGTAACACTGATCTTTGCTTTATGCGGCCTGGGTGCTGTTTTTACGTGAAGTAGGCTGGGCAATTTCCTCTCCTTGTACAGGTTGGGCATCATCTTCCAGTTGTGCATGATTTGACTGCCATTTGTGTAACTCAAATGTGGCATCATTCATAATCTTTCACGTTACCTCCTTTCATGCTTTTGCTTGCTGTATGTCTTAACCGCCTGTCAACAGGTCGTCTATGTACAAACTTCGGCATAGCTGCTCTACCTCCTCCGGGTATTTCTCAGCCCAGGTATCAAGATGGCATTCAAGAACCCTGCCTAGTAGAAAGGGTGAGGGGCAAAACCAAAGAGCACTCTCATAAACCGCACTTCTGAGTCCGAATCTGTCTGCCAGTGAAAACGGAAGGCATCACGTTCACTCTTGTGAATTCGGATTTGTAAAAAGGCTTTCTTAATCTCTCCTGCCAGGACAACTGGGTAGTCTCTCTGCTGAATTAGAACGTCCTATAGTTTGTTTTACAGTGCAAGCCCTGGGTACAGACAGTCATTCAGTGACAGTGAATTGGGTGTCGCTCAGGCTGAGGCATCATAGATGATCTGCATCTTTGTAGTTTCAGCGGAGTTGCAAATCACGCTCTTGTGAGGGATGTAGAACTCTTTCTGTAACTGTGAAACAGTGGCTGCCTTTTTGATAATGCCTTTGCCAAGCACCAAGTGAACTGGAAGGGAGGCTTTTGTGTCATCATCAAAAACATTTACGCCTTCCAATTAGTGTGCAATAATCAGGGTTTTCAATAGACAACAGTTGTCTTGTTCACTTCAGCCAGCCAGATCTGTATTTCTGCAGGGTAGAAGGAGCCCTGGACTCCAACTGTAAATGGAGAAGGTTTGGAATAAGCTTATGCAAAGATGGATCGACCAGAGAATTCGCTTCACGCCAAATTCCCAATTGCAGAACGTCTACAAGAGGTAAACTAAAATAAGAGTAAGCAAAAAACAAAAGGTAGAATAACATAAAAAAGGAGATACACAATGCAAACAGAAAACGAGCCTATGGAGGATGAAGAGGTAGAAGAGCTGGCAGATGTGGATCCCTACCATGGACCACAACAGGGTCTGTCAATAAGGGACCACATCTGTCAAACATTTTTTGGTTGACATTTTTAACATGTGCTGTCTTGACTTTCTGTGATCCTTTGTCATGTGAATTATTAGTAGGTGATGAGTTGATTCCAATCGTAATTTGGTGTAAATATATAGGCACTTGTAAATTTTTGTAAAATATTTTTTTTCAAAGACTCCAAATTGCATTTGCCCATTTTGTTGTCATTAAAAATTTACTCTGTAACATAATTACAAATGCAATTTGGTGTAAGTAAACACTTGTGTTTATTTCAAAGACCACAAATTGCACATGCTCTACAGGCATGTGGAATTTTGGTGTCTTTGAAAAATCTACTCATCCTTATTGACACCAAAATGCAATTGCAATCATGTTATTACCCAGCTAAACTAAATATGGAGGTTTTTAAGAGAAATTGTTCAGTTTTGCAAGCAAATGGCTCAGAGTAAAGGTCTACGTTTTAAAGCTTGGTCAATGTGTAGAAAGTCAGGGTGGCTGACAAAAAAATTGGGTGGGGCATTTGAACACAACTTTCTGCAAAACTTCCTCAAATAAATTGTGGGTTCTTTATTTGTATATTAATTGTTACTTCACTGGTATTGTGTATAATTGTACTAATATGCTATTGCAGAATATTGATCAAGGCAATGTATGATAATGTATAATGCACTGCATTTCACCCTTCCCCCCCAATGCTGATGGAAATATTTCTAGGATGGTGAAAGATGTTGACACAGTTTCACTTTTTCCCCTCCTACCCCCCATCAATTGCACAAGACACTTTTTATGCTGTTAGAACTCTGTATTTTACTACTTTCCAACTTGCATGGGGTGATGGAAACCACTCTTATCTTATAGAAAAGAAATAATTATATTACACATGGTCTAATGTAAACGCCTTATTTGATGGTTTACAATGGTAATTGAACTGAGTGAAATCATTAGAGTATTGTGTATGATTGCGCAAGATGAAAATTTATGGGAGTGTTGAAAAAGAAGCAACCCCTTTCTAGCTTGCTAGTACGTGGGCTGTTAATGTCCTTGGCTGAGAGATTGTCCTTAGAATTTCAAATTTTCTTTGGAAGCTTTACTAATTCTCAGCCAAATATCGATTTTTTTGGACACTCTCAGACGCTGAAGTTATCAGTAGACATACCAGCGAGCCAGAAAGGATTTAATGTACTAAATAGTCGAGGAGCAGATTTCTAAAAGAGGCCCAACTAATGGGTTACGTAGCACCCCCACCACACAAAAGGTTTGACAACAGATTCAGATAGCCAAATACCCACAGATCACTTATTCGACATTCGGATCTACAAATTGTGGGGTCAGTGACTTGGTACGCTGCGATTTCTGAAGGGGGTGGGGGGTATTTTGAATCATCAAATTTCAGCATTTTCGCACAGGGTTAAAACTTTGAAATATCATATCTTTTTACTTAATCAGGGAATTGTATTTGTATTTGGCCAACGAGTGTTAATCCATAAGAGCTACAACCTCTGATGTATTTTGTGCCTTTTTTGCGTTGCCATGGTAACGGTTTATAAGGAAACTCTGTCTATGGGGTCTAACGTCAATAATAACGGATGTTTTGACTTCCGCGACAAGTATACATTGCCGATGTACTTAGAATGTGCTTACAATTAATATTTACTAATTCTCGAGAACCGTTTGTATAAGATTTTTTACAAAGTTGCAAATCAAACCATTCCATTGTCTTGTAACGAGTCATGAAAGTTGTCATAATTGCCTCTAAACCCTATTTTCTTATTGTTACAATTAAAACCTTTGAAAAATCATATCTTAAAGACAACATTGTTCAACGATGAAACTATGGACAGTCATGTAACTTAATAAGCTCTTTCATTTTACAACGTTTTCGCGAAATGATCCTTGTTTCCATGGCAACGGTTGCTAAGATGTGATTTTTGGTAAGCAATGCCGCTTTTAAAGAAGATCGAACAGAGATGTGGGTTAAATAAAGCAATTTAAAACAAAAGTTAATCGAAAAATTAAATAAGTTTTTTTTTACCGGCTTGAGGAATGCTGAATGACCCCCTTAATTACTTTTAACTGAGTTTATGTATGGAATCAAAGTAATTACCACTGATTTTGTGGCCGACATAACGTGATTTGCTGAAAGTAGAACTGAAGAAACGGCATATTCTCTAGATTTAACTGTCACCAATGTCTTTATTCAAGCAAAAGAAACTACAGGATCCTGTGCCATAGGTTCAATAGCAATCAGATATTACACGCTCTTTTCCATTTGCGTTTCACTTCAAAAGCATTACTACAACTAATTGACAATCTACTCCTCGTCATCACTTGGACACTCTAATTCATCGAAACAAGTGTGAGGATTTTCACAATCACAGGCCATGCAAGCACAAGCCTCTGTGCACGATAACTCATTGACTCTGCAAATGCAAGAGGCGGACTTGCAGACTGTCTTTATGCATTTGCAGACAGTGAGCTCTGCTAATCCCATTGGGGCAGCATCCCTGGTCATTAGAAGGGGCTTTAGGGAGCTGTCATCGCCCTTCTCCCGCCCATTTCCCATTGGCTGTGGTAATTGCTGAAAGGCTTGCAGACATCGCTTCCAAATCATTGCTTGGTAATTGGCACGCTGAATGTGCAGCTGGAGACTGTCAGAGGTAGGCGGCAGTCCATTGTTTTCTGTTTTCTCTGACAGAACACCCAGTACCTAGAAAACACAAAAGCATTTTGAGGGAAGGATTTCTTTTGCTGTTGACATGCACTTTAACTAATAAGTTACATAAAATTAATGATTTTACCGTGAGTATACCTTGCATCATCTGCTGTTGTACCAGCTCTTGATGGGATGGCATACAAAGAGCTTATGAACGCCTCAGCCGTCTTTGCTACACTTTGAAGTGGTGGTACGTTGTCACCTAAGCCCGCCAGATCTACATACACATCCTTTGTTTGTAATAAAGCTTTCCAGGCCTTTCGCTTTCCAATTTGATACAGCGTGCTAGTTGAGTCACATCCTGTCAATGCGTGGAACGAGGGAATAAGACGGCAGAGATCCTCACCTAGCTTCTCCGCTAGACGGTGTACTGGTAGGAAACGAAGTTTGTCTTTAACACCAGTAAGAAACCATAACTGCTGGGTATTGATCATGTTACATGCATAAACACAGAGAGCTGCAACGTCAGTATCAGGGGATTGCACCACAATCCTTTGGTGGTCTCTTGAACAGTCACTTGCGTGCAAAAGCATTCTTGTGTCAGCCTCTTCATGATCGGATGATAAATGAAGCAAAGGAGTTTCTTGATTTTGAGTGATAGCGAACGTGTCATCGCTGTGAATGAAACACCCTGCCAACACTGGTCCCCTGCAAGCCTTGTCTTTGCCATCTCTTTCCACATACTGCCAAGAAACGCCTTTAGGTTGGTCTTGTTCACAGGGTTGGAGATGAAGTTTTGCCACTTCTTGGGAACTGGAGTGGATGGGCCCGATATTCGCACCTCAAAGCTTGATGATGTTCCCCTTCGAGCACGCTCTGCTTCCTTGATCGAATCTTCCTTGTCATAGCGATCAAAAACTACATCCACACGATTACAGCCATTATTTCCGAGATGAGCGGTTATCAACTGGAAGTACTTGTTAGCGAGCTCTCCAAATGTGGCCGAGCCTGCGTTCTTCATCATTTGCACCACTGCCATGCCATCTATGACATACGCAGTTGATATTCTGTCATTTACTGGTAGTCTGGGTAGCGCTAGTACTTGTTCCTCGAGTATCTCCAGGAACACACTTTTAGTAGTTTTCCGTAACGATCCATCAGGATGAGCCAGTGCGCAAGGGACAGAGTCCAGCTCGTACTTTAACACTTCTCTCAAGTCGATATCCCTTGACCGTGAAGCTATCAGAAGACGCCCAAACAAGTTTCTGTCCGCGCTTACTGTTACAAGCTTCTCATCCACGGACTTAACCTTTGCTTTCTTTGACAAACTTGCAAAGGTTTTTATGTTCATCTTTTCCATCGGTTCCCAAAAGCCAACTTCATTGGTATTGAAACGCTTGCTCACAAATAACTTCATCCTCGCTTCTCCTAGACATTGGGCATCAATAAGTTGCTCTGATATCTCCTCTAGCATAACTACTCCCGTAGCAAGGTTCATTAGTGGAATGTCCTCTCTGTACGCATCTTCATCGAACGGATTAGACATCACTGTCTGCAGAGTGTGTATGACCTTCTTGATGTCATTTTCGTCTCTTTGAACTCTGACTTTTGATGATTCCTTGTGTGTACTTCTTGTAGATTCATCCAAATCTATCATTCTTTTGGTAGCAGTCATGGTTGCTGTTCTCTCGTATGCTGTCAAAAACCATTTCTGGAGAGCGCTTGGCCTTTGCGTAATACCGATTATGCCACCTTTAGCTTTACTGTCAAGGTTAATGCTCTGTTCGAGAGCCATGTCCGTCCAGACTTGGTTAAATGACTGTGAAGTTGACCTGCTGACAGTGTGGTTCCCTCTAAGGAACTCGTTGTAGACGTCCAGAGCTTTTTCTTGCAGATTGTGCATATTCATAATATAAACAGGCAGCCACTGGGAGTAATTCACGCGATCCATTGCAAAAAAATAAGGAATCATCTTTGTTGTAACCTTAAGATGTAACTCCCAGTCACCCTCTTGTTCTGCTCGAATGAACTCGAGGAGAAGGAGAATCATCTCGATGTACTTGTCCCAAAACTTGAAAAGTTTCGATGACGTTTCTTGTTTAAACCGCGTCAATAAGTCCTCAACACGGTTGGCGGTGTTACAAAGCAGCAAATAGGCCTCTTTCTTCTCTTCAGCTGTTGTTGCTGTTCTGTAGCGCTCTATGACAGAGTCAACGAGATTTAGAATCGGACCTCCTTCGCTTTCAACTACTTCACCTCCTCCTTTACTAACCCAGGAGCAAAATGCGTCCCATTTCAAACGCAATAGCGCCTCCATAATCAATTTGTGTCCTCTAATTCCCCTGTTGTACGATTTTCCCTGCAATAGTGCCATAGTAGAGTTCGATCCGTAGAGGCCAGACTCTATAAACACATCCTTCAACCTACTCTCCTGGAACATCTTTCCGATCAAGGCCAAATAATTGAGTGCAATGTGAAACCCCCCTAAGCGAATCACCAGGTTTTGGAACTCTTCTGGATAACGCCAGTGGATTTCCTTTGCCTTGGAATAAATTGCCAGATCAAATGTGATTACTGCAGTGTTCTGCTGGAGATGTTTGGACATTTCTTGCATTGTTTTGAGTACCGTATAGATGGTACTGTACTCTGTTGGTGATCCAGCAATCATCAGGCAGTACCCAATGACGGTGCGAGGCAACGTGATGGAAGACATTTCGGCATTGAATGCACTCCATCCGGAAACTGATTGCTCTCCATAGGTATCATTGGCCTTCAATACGTTTTTTCTATTCAGCCTGAGCAGAAACCATGCCAGTTCTCTTACATTCTGAGTTGTTGTGCAATCGTCTCTACATTCAAAGTTCTCTTCTGCCCTTCCTATGAATGAGGTCAACGCAGGACGCTTACCATGCACACTACAATCGCTTGACAAGAATCAAAGCTGGCAACACTTATAAGCTCTTTTACGCCTTTGCACTTCTTTTTTTGGCAAAATATACATATTGACCAATCTACACTTTCATATGTGGACCTGGAAGTCCTTTCTACTTTTGCCTTCTTGGCTTCTTGTGGCTCATCTTCAGAATCCGCCATATCTAATATTTTAAATGAGGAAAACTATCTATCACAATTTTACCGACAAAAAGTTCTCAAGTGTTACTAAAGCAAACGCACCGGGAAATTCTCTATATATACAGTATATGTATATCTAAAAAAAGGTAATTGCTTTACAATTTATAATCAAATACATGTTTTAAAGATCAATGGTTTAGTTTATATTGGATTGGTTATAAAAACAAGGACTGTTGTTTTCGATTTTCACAAAGAACTTAGAGATTATAAAGAACAATTTTCTTTAGTTCATGAGCTCAGTAAAATAATCAACTAATCAACCCTGAAAAATCTTTTAACCTACACCTAGCACGTCAACAATAAAAAGATAAGTGTTTAACGCGATTAAAAGTAGCAAAAGGGAAGCAAAAAAAACAAATAATTCTTACCTTTTGAAGATTAAATCGATCCCGCAATTAAAATGGCGGATGCTACTCGCAAAGCAATTCGGGATATGCATCAAAGGCATCATGGGAATGAAAAGGAGGAATGGATAAGAAATCAACTTAAGAGGATTTACGGAAAAAATAAGTCTCATAAAAGTTGATTGTAAAAGCTTTAAGAGCTTTACCGCAAATTACAAAATCTAAGCAACTAAAAAATCAAGTATTTCAATAATTTAGTATTAAATTTTCGGTACAATACTCAAGAAAGAAAGCAAAGCCTCTCAAGACAGAGATAATAATAACGTCAAATATAACAATACCGTTTCAAGACATATGTATTTGTATCCAAGATCTTTACTAAAGACTCTCCACTCTGATTAACATTTCTAGACACACACGAAAAAAAAAACACCTATAAAGATTTGTTTGTGTTGATACTGTATTACATTTTAGCCAAATGATTGTATTTTTAGGCATATGAGGAAAAAGTTTAAGGGAGTCATTCAGCATTCCTCAAGCCGGTAAAAAAACTTATTTCATTTTTCTATGAAGTTTTGTCTTAAATTGCTTTATTTAACCCATATCTCTGTTCGATCTTCTTTAAAAGGGGCATTGCTTACAAAAAACGCATCTTAGCAACCGTTGCCATGGAAACAAGGATCATTTCGCAAAAATATTTTAAAATGAAAGAGCTTATAAAGTTACATGACTGTCCATAGTTTCATCGTTGAACAATGTTTAGTCTTTAAGATATGATTTTTCAAAGGTTTTAATTGGTAACAATAGGAAAATAGGGTTTAGAGGCAATTATGACAACTTTCATGATTCGTTACAAGACAATGGAATGGTTTGATCTGCAAATTTGTAAAAAATCTTATACAAACGGTTCTCGAGAATTAGTAAATATCAATTGTAAGCACATTCTAAGTACATCGGCAATGTATATTTGTCGCAGAAGTCAAAACATCCGTTATTATTGACGTTAGACCCCATAGACAGAGTTTCCTTATAAACCGTTTCCATGGCAACGAAAAAAAGGCACAAAATACATCAGAGATTGTAGCTCTTATGGATTAACACGCGTTGGCCAAATACTAACCCATTTGCCTGATTAAGTAAAAAGATATGATTTTTCAAAGTTTTAACCCTGTGCGAAAATGCTGAATTTTGATGCTTCAAAATACCCCCCACCCCCTTCAGAAATCGCAGCGTACCAAGTCACTGAACCCACAATTTGTAGATCCGAATGTCGAATAAGTGATCTGTGGGTATTTGGCTATCTGAATCTGTTGTCAAACCTTTTGTGTGGTGGGGGTGCTACGATGTTGTATTTTTTCCGGCCTCTGCTCCTCGACCAAAATAACCTGAAATTTATTTCAGTGGCTCCTATATGTTTTTTGCATTCACCTTTCACAAATGATCACTGCTATTGGTACATATATATATATATATATATATATATATATATATATATATATATGACTTTCTCTATTGTTCATAGGTAATACTGCAATAGTGGGAAAAAAAAAGGTTGCAGTCTCTTTCATTCAATAAATTTTGCTTATTGCCTGCCTGTACACTGATGCCCTACTATTGTCATAGTGGCAAAAGTTGTAAGGAAGATACATGGGTTGAACTCAAATCAAAGTAATTGATTATTTAAGAAAATTATTTGCACAAGTTGTTGAATAAATATACTTTTATTTTGTATTTCAATCTGGGTGCTTGTCCTGATAAAATGTTATACAATCAGACATATCAATTATTAAGAAGTAAATAAATTTCTTTACTTGCCCATAACACATTATATCTTTGATTATATAAAACATGGGCATTCTCCATTTTATACAAATTTTATGTGATTACAACTTTATTCACATGTCCATAATATAACTTACAACTTGAATCATGCTTAACTTCTCCATTTTATACATTCATGGACTTAAATTTATAGACACAGTAGGGATAGAACATGATCTTTGTTCCAAAAGGAACACTTCCAACTCCAATTTCCTCTTTTTTTAGCTTCAGATTTTCCTGCTTTAAAATTAATGCTTTGTACTGGGCCTCAAGAACGTCGTCTTGTGTTGTCTTTCTTTTACTCTTTTTTTTATGATGATTTTCTTCTTTCGGTGTATTGACCACTTCATCATCGATTTCGTGGGTGTTGGCTTCATCTTGCTGCACAGCTTCTTGGAGTTCTTTAAACAGGTCTTCATTCATCTCAATTGTTTCCAATTGAGCAGCTACTTCCGTAAGCTGGTTTGCTTCAGGGCCTTAAAAAAAACATCCCCACATATTACGGTAAAAAAAAGTGACCTCTTGTTTAAAATTACTTGCCATCAGTTCAAAGGTTCAAATTAAATCATGACCGAAATGACTGATCTAAATTCACTGAAAGTACTGGCTGTTCAGTTCAAGACAGGTCTCTTTCTAGGAAGCTTTGAGGGAGTCTTGAAGAAATGGTAAGTCTAAAAGCTTTTACTCAAAGCTTCTGCAGTTTTACGAATATTTGTTATTTTTGTGCTCGCCGTGGGTTGCGTGACAAATAGTGTAACAAATATGATAATCAAAGCTAATAAAGATGTTGACTTCTGAAGGTGCCGTTCATGTAGCGGAAATTATGAACCGAAAATTTGTCTTGTTTCCTGTAAACAATGAAATAACTTATGCACTCTTAAGGTAATAAGAAGTTCAAGTTTTAAACAACAGTGGATGTTAATTCTCACCTTTCGACTCGAAACCCTCGAGGCCAGTGAATGATGGGGTTTCTTTGAAAAGGTCAATGATTTTAGCAGTTGCCGCCGACGGCATCTTCGGAGCTTCACCTCCTCCAGTTTTTTTCTGCTCTTTGGCCAGTTCTGTGAACTCTTTTTTGGCCTGTGCGTGTAAATTTTTCCATTTTTCTCTCACCTCGGTAGTCGTCCTCCGAGCAACTCCTGCGGCGTTGACAGCATCCGCGATTTTACACCATATTTCATTATTTTTTTGGTTTGTGACGCTGTTCGTAAGTTTACTTTGTATAATGGAAAGGTTTTCCTCTACTTTTTCCGTTAAGATGGCTATTTTGGACGCGCTGAAATTTTGTTTACGGGCTTTGCGTGAGACCGCAGGGAAAGCCATTCTTCAGCTCGCAACTTGCTCACCATAGCAACAATTTACGAAAAGAATATTATGGGTTGCTAACCTCAGGTTAGCCACGTCTAACACGAGGTTAACTAACAGGCTCTTTAACCGCTCTTTGAGAAACGCTATTTTAACCCTGTGTTAACAAACCTGCGGTTAAGAAATTTAACCCGCGGTTAGCCCTAACCTTAGGTTTAGTTTAACTCTCTTTTGAACAACCGGGCCCAGAAGTTTATTTTATTCTTAAATTATATGGCTCTATATAAGTATTCTCTCAAGTCTGAGCTCTGTCTCATACAACTTTGATTAGGGTGACAAATGAAAGATAAGTAGTATAAAAGTTGAGGAAAATATTAGAAATGTGGTACAAAACTTGGAACAGAAAAGAGATCATGATAGTTATACCAACTAACTTGGAGGTAAAGCAAAATAGGTGAGGCTACTTTCTCCCTTCAATTCTGTGTCAGTTTCTGTCTCAGTCTCGGTTTCATACGGTGAATTGGAGTCGGTGTCACTAATCAAGGGCTCTTCCTGGATGACTACATCTTCATCTTTTGGGTCTTTGGCTTCCTCTAGATTTTCCTCTTTTTCTTCCTTGTTTTTCTGTGACTTACTTTCTTCCTGCTGTAATAGTAACTTCTGGTGCTCTTAAAGAAATTATAATAAAAAGCGTAGAGGGTTCGATGGATAGCTTTTTTCTTATATGCTCTTACAACAAAACTGCAATACGAACCTTTCTTCATGTGGCTGAGATTCATTCTTGTCCTGCAACTGCGCTTTCAAGTCGATCACTTTGTTTTTAAGATCCTCTTTTTATTGTAGTATGACTTGCAACTGATGCAATCTTCAATCCGCATTGAGGCATCGCAGAATTCTGTGAGAGGAGTCTCGTTGTCTGTGGACTTCATTTCGACTGTGTGGTCAACGGTTGCTTCAAGGTTTTGCAGCATTTCATTATCGGCAGTATCACTACTTGTCGTGGCAAAGACATTTTTTAGGAACTATGGAATAAAAGATGAAAAATGGACTTCACATCTTTCATACAGAAATGCGCCGGGGAAATAATTACCTGCTGACAATCTCTTTTTGACTTCACCCTGATGCTTAAGGAGGTACCCCTAGTAGAGGTGGTTCCATGCAGGCCACGTCACGATAAGAGCACTGCAAAAGGAAGCGTTTTCTGCCGAGTTAAAGGCGCTAACTGCAGACAGAGAAAAGAAAACAGTGCGAAAAGATTCAAGGTTGCTAGATCAGCCGGGTTGATTGCAGTGTCTATGTACCTCCACTGGCTGGGATCCGTGGCATTGTGAATCGTTTGGACGTGGTTGGCTACATAGACGTAGAATCTCCTGCTTTCGTTCTGTATATAGCCAAGCACAACCTTCGAGTCCGGGTAATAAGTTTCTTTGTTAACTTTCACATCGAGTTCCTTGCGAATCATCCCTACTGCTTGGGTGGCTAGTACCGCACAGTTCAAGTCTAGGTATACTTGTTGAGTGGATTGGCGCAATTTTGGACCGTCTGTACAGAGGCAAGATGCTTATTTCTCCTCCAGTATCGACCTCTCGCAGGTAGACAGCGATTCCGATGGCTTCCTTACTTGCGTCTGAAAATGCATGTATCTCTCTGCGCTCAACGGTGCCAAAACCTCTGCGGTGGTAGCATTGAGGAATGGACACATTTTCCAGGTTGGGAAGGGTATCTCTCCAATGACGCCAGCGTTGATTCATATTCTCCGGGAGCGAGTCATCCCATTCAAGAGGGTTGTTGTTGTGGTTGTTGTTGTTTGCTTTCTTACCCATGACGACGAGTTGCTGCAGGATCAGCTTGCCTTCTAGGATGACTGGGGATGCGAATGGCTGCAAATTCCTTGAAGCCATGGTAGGCATCTTTGTAATCCTCTGTGTACTGGACAACTCTCTTTTCCCATTTTGAACGAATGAATTTGGGTAGGTTCTCTACGATGGGGCCAATCACAGAAGGGTAGCTTAGGCACCCGAGGCCTGGAGGGAAGTCCAGTTGACTGTCTATGTCAGCACGCATGTCTGCAAATCTCTGTAGCTTGTCGCTGTCTCCTTTTTCAAATCTGGATGTGTTTTGAAGTCGTTGCACGAGAACATTTGTGATTGCAGCTGTATTCCCAAAGCGTCTCTCCAGCTCTGTCCATATGTCTCGAAGGCCAACGCCTGGATCTCTATACTGTCGCTGTCGGAAGTTGTTCACAACCTTCTGCACATCCCCTTTCGTGTAGCCTCTTAAGTACTTAATCTCCTTTTCTGGTGACAATCAATCAATCACTTTATTTAACGTGGTCAGAACGCTTAGCTAAAAGCTAGTTTACAGGTACGCCACGAAATAAAAAGAGAAAAGGAAATTATAAAGCCTTGTGAAGGTATATGAATTTAAATAAATTAAGATTAAGAACCAGCTAATATTAAAATGTAAGAATTTAACAATGTAGTCACCAAGTAAAATGTATAAAATGTAATCATTAAAAACAGTAAATATAATTAAGGATAGATCCTCACCGCACTAGAGTCCCGTGAAATATAATGTTTTTAAGTAATTTTTAAAAGTAGTAAATGTTTGTATCTTTCGAGACTCGTCTGGTAAAGCATTCCATAATTTCGATGCAGCATATCTCCATGATCTCAACCCGAAGGTTGTTGATTTTACTTTTGGGAGGTCCAGTATTGTGGTGCCCCTAAGGTTATAAGTGGAGCACCTTACTGTTATAAGATCACGTAAGCTTTTTGGACCTGTATCACTGGCTAATATCTTAAAGACAGTGGACAATATTTTCGCTAATCGCTGTTCACGAAGACTTGAGAGACCGATACGCTTACAAAGTTAGGCGAGGACTTATCTCTAAAAACAAAACGGAGCGCATGTTTGTTCACCAACTCTAACTTGTCAGCTGACTTTTTATTACAGAAGTGCCACATTTCGGGGCAGTAATTAAAGTGTGGTAAAATGAAAGCTTTATAAAGATCCCTTCTAGTCTCAAAAGACAACATTTTCTGCATCCTTTTTACCATGGCGACTTGTTGACTGACTTTTCTACATATTTTAGCAATGTACTTTTCAAAAATTTAATTTATCATCGATTGTCACGCCAAGCAGTTCCATTGTGTTGGATATGGGAATTTGTGACTCCTCACACTTAAACACTGGTTCATCAGTTCCTTTGTGTTTTCCCAACACCATAGCCTGGTATTTTGAACTGTTCCCCTTCATACCATTACGTGCAAACCATATATCAGTACTAATAAGATCATTGTTGATTGTTTCTTCAACTTTGGAGAGTTGATTGTTGGCGTAAAAGATTTGAGTGTCATCAGCGTAAGTGGACAGAGTGCACTTCTTGATGACATATGAAAGATCGTTCATGAAGATGTTGAATAATAAAGGGCCGAGGATGGATCCCTGTGGTACACCATTGCATATAGGTTGCCAATTGGAAAGCGTATCCCCCAGTCTCACTCTTTGGAATAGTTGCTTCATCTGCTCCAAATTCTTTTAATTTCAGAACAATCAGTTCATGATTTAAGGTGTCAAAAGCCTTGGAAAAGTCCATAGAGACCAGACCAATCAATTTGTTGTTATCAATTTCTTTTTTCCATTGTTAAGTTAGACTAAGAAGTGCTGAGTCGCAGTCGTGATATTTCCTAGAAGCAAACACATATTTGTGATAAATTTCATCAAAATACACGTTTGCATCCTTGATCATAGCTCTAAAGGCGCTTTTCCAAGGGTGGTCACATCTACTGCGAATATCTCCGGGTGGTACTTTGGAAGATTTTGCCGTTCCAAGCTCACAGCCAGTTTTTGATTGATCGTTAGAAGTTCTCCTACAGGCCCAGGCGTCAGTGTGAAGGGGTTTCCTGAGCCGGGCTCGTAGAGGGGTGTATTCCTCGCTTTTCTACATATTTTAGCAATGTACTTTTCAAAATTTAATTTATCATCGATTGTCACGCCAATATCCTGAGATGTTCCTATTGGGTGAGGTTTTTGGTGTATGTTTCCTCCTTAATTCGGGGAGTGCTGTGCTGGCGAGAGATATCATCCTTTCCTTTAAAACATTCTTCAAAGGGATTAGTGTTTCCTGTGACGCAATCCAGTGCTTTTAGTGTCTCCTGTGGATTTTCTTCTGTGTTTATCCACGGTTGTGTCTGTCTTTTTGTATCGACCGGATTGGTAAAACCTGGAATAGTGACTAACGTGATTTTCTCGTCTTCTTCATCCTCTATGGCTTGTTCGATGGCCTTCGACTTAGCTTCAGCTATTGCGGCTTTCTTGTTCGCAGCAAGAACAGCTTTGTCATGCACGAATTTCGCTAAATGAGACCGGCGCTTTCTCTCTTCTTCCGCCTCCATTTCCATTCTCTCTCGTTCTTTTTCAGCCAATAGCCTGTCTAATTCCGCTTCTTGTTTTGCCGCTGCAGCTTCTGCTAAGGCCTTTCTCCGCGCGGCGCTCGACAAAGAATTGCAAGATACTAATTGCGGGAACGTTTCCCTGATGTTTGTGATACAGAATCCATTCTTTTGCTTAAGAGCGGCTCTAGCATGGAATTTCGATCATCTTCATGCGACGATGATGATTTAGCTGCCTTAGAGTTGTTATCCATGACGAAAATTTACACGATAAGTTTACGAATAGAGTTCTTTCAGTGTGCCATGTGATATTACATAAGAATGCCGTCTCTGTTCGAAAACTCCAGTAGTACTCTTGTAATAAAACTTCTCATTGTTGCGTTCCCGAGCCGAGTCCTTGTTTGCTTAAGTATCGATTCGGAGTTCATCGTGATCAACCACACTACTTCTGATTCTTGATTATTGGTTTATTAGATGAATTGAAGTATGCGGTGAGAACTAGGGGAAATTACAGAGACGCACGTTACGCAACGAATAACTAAACAAGAAAGAATCGATGGACAAACTAAATGACGAGTGAAAGCAACAATAAAAATGGAAAAAAACTTACGTTATAATCCTTATAATCCTTCTAGGGGGAGTAGCACAGTACAATATCTCCGATGGAGATCGAATATCTCGACAATATCTCCACGAACTGAATATACGCGTGTTTGCGTTCTCTCCTCTAAAAATGCTACGATCGGGTTACATTTGTGAAATACTAAAGAACCTACTAATAATCATTAACTTAACACGTGGGTAACGCAAGGCTTATCCGTCACATGACATATTTCACTGTCTTCGTTAAACTTCAAAATTCAGAGGGAAGTTCAATTCTAAAAATTCTTAAAAAATTCGTGTTTCAATATTTTCCCATACAATTTAAACTGCAAGTTAACAACAACACGAGCCACCTATCTGGTAAGTATCAAGTAAAACAAATAAGGGAAAATAATTAACATTGCCAATTAAAAGATATATTTCATTGTCTTCATTAAGCTTCAAAATTCAGAGGGAAGTTCACTTTGAACAATTCATAAAAACTTCTTGTTTCCATATTTTTCGCTAAAATTTAAACTACAAGTGAACAACAACAGCAATCATCCATCCTGTTAAAAAAATATTTTGACATGACTGTTTTCCCTATTGAACCTAGACATAGGGTCTCATACCCAAAAAGGATGAACTCATTGATTATAAAAAAACAGAAAAATTGTAAAAAAAACGCATCTGAATGTTTTATCATGCAACTTTAACTGCAAATCAACCATAGTAAGAGCTGTCTGCAGCCTAATTTTTTTTTCACATAACCGTCTTGCCTATTGGGGGATGGAAAACCGGAATTTCGTCAAGGGTACCTTAATCCTAGCCCCGACTAATACCTTAGAGATTATCTTTCATTATCTCGTGCAAACTACTTTGGATTAGCAAGACGTGTGTCTCGACAAGTTAAAAATATAAAGTCAAAGTCAGTAAATGAACCTGAGCAATGCCCCATTAGAAGTTGTATCAAAATCATGGTTAAAATCTGCCTGAAATTGCACCCTCCCCACTTCAAAAAATACAAAAAAACTCCATGAAAAATTCAGTATTTGATGTATTTTTTTAAAACCTAAAAGGCAACTAGTACAGGTCAAATGCTAACCTGTATTACTATTAGATACCTCATTTTATCGTCTTATTGCATAGATATTCCCTTAAGAAGAGTTTGGCAGAAAACTGTTCCCTCCTCACCGAGAGATTTTCTGAGTAACAACTGTTTAAAGAACCCTGGAGCAGTCCAGATTTAACCAAATCATCCCAAATTGTAAGACAATATAGCCACGATATTGTAATATATGTTTATGTTTCTTCTCTGCTGTACCCTGAAATGTTGCTGAGTTAATGACCCTTACAGTAAAACTTTGGGGTTTTTTCCGTTTGTGATCGAAAAGTCTGGAAGACCCCCTAAATTCGTGTCGTAAACTGAACCTAGGTTTTGCAGCGTGTCCAGGGAATCTGTGGATTATGAAAAAATTTCGAGGTCAAGTGGGGTTAAAAGGAGCACTTGCTAGAAATCGTATGAGCAGTACAAGTTTCAAACCTGGACTTTTGACCTCAAAATACAAGGGAAATAAGAGCAAATTACGCCCTCCCCAATTTGGCCTAAAACGTTCATATGTCCGAGAGAAAAACTGGAGTGCATGACGAGCTTTGCTCACCCAAAGAATTTATGCAAATGAGGCTGAGGCGGATCTGAGATCCGCCTGGCAATTATTAACTGTAAGAGAAGAACTGACTTCGCGCCCACAGAACGACCGAGGTGTTGCGGATGAATTTTCAGTAATTACTTTTTTGGCACTTTTCGGCGTCCAAATTGCATGGCGAGAGTAACCCAAAACCTTAAAGCAGACCCTTCTTGTCACAATACGAATGTTTTCCAGATAGGGACACGCGTTAATGTCAGCTTCACTCGCGTGATTGCATTTTTCAAGGTTAAACCCTCGCGTGGATCTAACAACTCAAGTTTACTTTAAAGCGCACAATGTAAGCCAAAGTAATTTTATAATTTAACTCCTTGATCGAAATTTTGTTTACAAAGGATAATAATGGATCGACATCGACCTAGAGCGTCAGCTTCACTCGCGGGGAGTCAACCATTTTCTCTTGCCCCTTGCGCAACATAGAATGCAAATTTGCTGACCCACTCTATTGATACACACAACTCGACAGTCGTTAAGTGTTGAAAAAGATGAATTTTTTTACCAAAACCATGTGTTTCCGATTTTTAAACGCTAACAAAAATGTAGTAATGGTATGTCCACTCCGGAAAATAATACCGCAAACAACAGCAAGCCCTAACCGCGATGAGAACACTCATGGATCACACAGCGCAACAGAACTCATTTTGTTTGTTTGTTTGGGTTTTTTCCGATAATATTGGCCTGTAAAGAAATATATAATGGAGTTTTTTTGTACCCTCCGCCGGCACCATATAATTGGCTAAATGCTAAGGAAGTAATATACTTTAAAGAGATCATTAAAGGAGTAAAATCTTTAAAAAAATTTTTCCTGCTGGGGTTTCTTGGCGCGCCACTGCGAACACAGCGAACCTCATGTATGAGGCTGCGAGAAAATAAACAAAGACAAGTAGAAAAAGTTTTTTACTCACAAATCTCTTTTACAATCTATGACCGATTTTACATCTCGTGTCTGAAGCAAGAGTTGGAAATGTAAATGCAATTTAATACGTTACGAGAAGAGGTATTTTACTCGTTGGTAATTTTATTCCTAAATTCGTTATTTATTTTTAATTGAAAAATCATGGGATTTGAGGACAGACACCACCAAGGCAAACACAACATCGACGTAAAAATTACCAGTCAACGGAACGTGCACTTATGATGTGTAATTAGGTTAAGGTTGGTTGGTCATCTAAACAGGAAAACTATCTTTTTCTATTAAAACAAACATTGCTTTTTCATCACGGCTTTTCGCGGTTAACGTTCAATTAAATCTGCAAAGGAAAAAAAATCAAGGCAAGTAAATTTAATTATGTCGCAATTCAAAATTAGTTTGTCAAAGGATGAAAACGCACAGTCTAAAATGAAACAACTCCCAAAGAGAGACAGAACCAAATAAAAAAAAGGAAAGATTTTGCATTCAGATAGCAAAAGTCCAAATAGGACTGACTACCCAAGAGAGACAGAACCAGGTGAAAAAAAAGGGAAAGGTTCTGCCTGCAGATAACAACAGCCCAAATAGGGCTGACTACCCAAGAGGGACAGAACCAGGTGAAAAAAAGGGAAAGGTTCTGCCTTCAGATAACAACAGCCCAAACAGGACTGACTACCCAAGAGAGACAGAACCAGGTGAAAAAAAGGGAAAGGTTCTGCCTTCAGATAACAACAGCCCAAATAGGACTGACTACCCAAGAGAGACAGAACCAGGTGAAAAAAAAAGGAAAGGTTCTGCCTTCAGATAACAACAGCCCAAACAGGACTGACTACCCAAGAGAGACAGAACCAGGTGAAAAAAAAAAGGAAAGGTTCTGCCTTCAGATAACAACAGCCCAAATTGGACTGACTACCCAAGAGAGACAGAACCAGGTGAAAAAAAGGGAAAGGTTCTGCCTTCAGATAACAACAGCCCAAACAGGACTGACTACCCAAGAGAGACAGAACCAGGTGAAAAAAAAAGGAAAGGTTCTGCCTTCAGATAACAACAGCTCACAAACGAATGACAAAACCGGGAAAAAAATTAAAAAATGAAGGTTCTTCCCTCACGGAGATAAGTCTGATTACACGAGAGAGTGGGTAAGAAATAACAAAAGAACAAGAGTATCTTCAGGATTCTGCTTTCGAAAGTGCGAAATAGTACAGTACGATTAGTAAGAAAACACACTAACCTGCCAAGAGCGCGTCATCTTATAGGGAAGGAATATTTGAGCTGTGATGTCAGGGTTCATTCCATAATTAGTTCATCTTGCTCATGTTAGGTTTCAACAGTTTGATAATACACCATGTGATTTTAAGCATCTGTCACCTAACTATCACAGAAATAATTCCTTCTCTTGCTTCGAAAGCACAGAAGTAAAGGTAAACCTTGCTTTGCTGATTAAATGGTTTGGGCATCATCATTTTCCGCTCAAAGGTTATTAAGCAGCGAGATTTATCGCGCGTCATCATATAGCTCTAGACAGAAATTATCAGGCATACAACCTTATCTAAAAGCCAAATTGGACAGGCCAGCGAGTAGAATTTCTTCCTCGCGAAGTTTTACACAGTTAAGACCTTACCTTAAGGAAAGAACGATGGCTCCTTTTCGCAGATACCGCCGAATATACTCGTACCTTCGCACAGAATTTTCGCGGGATAAGTTCCCGCGCTTACCTGATGATTGGGACTTACTAAAATGATATTTTATACTGAAAGAGCTCCTCAGTATGGACGCCAGAAAAGTATTATCAAAATATCTGCCCAATCGTTTCAAGTGTTAAATGATACTCTTGTATCTCCAGAATATACTGCAGTCGAAATCTCTCTTGAAAACAAGGTCCTTACCGAGCGGCTCACCGGCTTCCATGTTGACTTAGGGTCAAAGGTCTGATCAGAGTGAAATATAAGTTGGCTAACACAATTTAATTTTGGTATTGTCGTGACAGAACAGATAATCGCTCTTTGCGTCACAAACCAATAAATCTGTAGATCACGAACAAAACATGCTGGGTACAATAACTGTTACTTGATAGTCATGTCACGCACTACAACCAGGCTATCCTCAAATGCCATGACACACTACGGCTTAGCTAAGCCGTTCTTGTCGCTAAATCATTCTACAATTATGAAAATTGCCATTCATGCCATGAATGCGTAGTTATCTCCAAAGAGAAAATTGTGCAAAAGGGTCCTAAATTTACGTAGCACTCCTAACGCGCAAGCCGCGCGGATCCTCGCGCCTATTTACATTTTAATTGTTAACTTCAATTAATTCCACGCTCGGAGCCAAACACCTCGCTTTCACTTGCTAATTGAGCCCTCTCGCTTTACTTTGACAAGCCTATGGATCATTTTACGCATCCCTGGTGAGAATTCTTTTCTTGATCAAAGCTCGTCATGACCCAAATTAAGGTACAACCTAAAAATATGCTCCCTAACCTCTGGGTCAGGTATTATGCAAATTAGACAAAACCCCTATGAGTTACAAAGCCTAAAAAAAAAGTGGGAAGGGTGCAATGTTAGGAACCTGGTTTAGGGGTTTTTTTTTTCAACAGCTGCGGTTGGCGCCTTTCAATCCTCAATGTTAGTGAGTTGTTCTCTTGGCAGTCCTCTGTTATATGGCTCTCAGATTGTGTTTCTTGATTTTGGGCATCCACGCTTCAGGAATTTCTATTCCACTGTCCCTGTTGATGTTGCTAGAGTGAAGTCTTATGAGGATCACGATCAATAAACTTAACCTCATTCCAAAGGGGTAAGTGTCTGGTGTTGTGGGCATGCTCTAAAACAGCAGAAGGCCTGGGTAAAGGCTGGTCAGATGTCGTAGATTCTAGGCGTTTTTTTGTGACAAGGTCTGATGTTGTTGCAAATGGCCTCTGATAGATGTCCACGTCACTTCAAGGCTAGCAGCTTTTTGGACAACTTTCCGGTATGTTGGTTCTTTGTTTAGGAGCTGGTATGGTCTGTTCTTGATGAGGTTAGACATCTTAACGTGGTAGTTGTTGATATTCATGACTATGCTTGCGTGTCCTTTGTCCCCTGGGGGAACCTTGATGGAGTCGTCCTCTTTCAAGACTTTGAGTGCATCTCACAGTTCTTTCTTGAAGTTAGGCTCTGGTAACTTAGCCTGTTGAAGGACATAGTTAACAACTCTTCATACAGTGTCTGCTTGTTTGATGTTGAGTTGTCTGACAGCTGATTTGACCTTGGTGATAAGTTTCGACAAAAACAGACAAAAGCAGAAGTTTGAAAACCTTTTGTGAAGAAATAGGCATCCGTCACTCCAAGCGATCCGCTGTATGTAGACAAAACTAACTCAGTCTATCTTCCAGGTCTCTCAATGAAGCTGAGATAGCCAAGCTCAAGAAAAGACCTAATTCATCGTAACTCTTCATAACATCCCTGCTACGAAAATTATCAGCTAACTCCCCAAACTTCTGAAATTCCTATTTGCATTAAAAGAAAAAAAAAATCATCTACACTCAGACCTTCTGGAATTCTGGGTCCCATCAGAAAATAGAATCACCCACCCTACTACTACCAAATCCACAAAATACTCTCCAGCTGCCCCGGCCATCTTGGAAGATTTTCGTAAACAAAGGGAAAGCTCCATTGGCAATAAATATGAATCAAAGGCGAGCTTCTCTATGCTATATCTTTATTATTTAATTAAGTAGTGTGCTTGGTTTTTTTCCAACTTATAAAGGTTTGGGTTGAAATGTGGTTTTGTTGGGGTAGTTTTCCCTACCCTTTTCTATTATCTAATATATAAAATCTCTGCCCTTTGATTTAACCTCTTTGCTGAAAAATGGCACCCCTTCTGGGCAGAGCCTATCAGTGTAGTTTACTATAGGGAGTAGCCATCAACCCCACTGTTGGATTCAGGCATGGTAGGCCAGTATTACAACAATATCAAAACTAATTGTAGCCTGGTTGTGAGGGTATGGGAAATGAAAAGACAAGTGTCACTGAGGGCTTTTGGAAACTTCATCATTGAGCATCATAACCATATTTGAGCTGTTAACTGTTGCTGTTGCCTTGCTAAGAGAAGGGAAAGTCACATGAGTAAAAGTAGCCCCTTAAATGGGCACATGAGCAAACTGAAAATTCAAATGCAAATGATCGCATTTTGACAGGTCCTTACAGCTTAGTGATTTTGGTAGTATCTGTAAACTATCATTTTTTCGTATGATTTAATTAGATTGCAATGCATGCTCATGGAATTAATGACATAATGCTGAAAGATTAATAATAATTACAAGGGGGTGGAAGGGCATCCTCCATGCTTTGTCAAGAGGGTCTCCCCTTTCCCAGTTGTACCCACATTGCTCATCTTTCTTCTCTCAGTGTGTTTGCATCTTCCATGTCAGAGCCCATTCACAGGCTAGGCCTTTTTTTGGCAGCGTGATGCACGTGGGTGTGTTGTCCATACAATTCAATAAAAAGAGTATCGATCGGGTATTTGTGGCAGGAATGAGGTTTATTGCTGGGAGCAGTCAATTATTGGAGAAGAATGTGTGACACTGATATTTTGTACTCTCATGAAATTGTTGATCTTGATCTTAGCAAGGGAATACCTTGGTTGATAGATGAGAAGAAAATTAACTTTTTCAAAAGTTTTATTGAAAATTATAAATGTTATTTTTCCTTGACATCACTTCTTCAAGGTTAAAACTATAGTTCCAAATTAACCTGAACTTGAAAACTCAACAGAGTCTGAAATGATAATTTCCCTTTAAATGGTTGGAAAACTCGACCCAACTCTTTAATTATAAGTCTTCAAAAAATTATAGGAATGCATGTTCATATTCTGAATTGTTCTTCATTTGTAAAAAACGGTATAGCAAGGGAAAATCAAGTCTGAAATTCTAATTTCCCTTTAAATGGTTAAAAAACTTAACAAAACTCTTTAATTACTTCTCTTCGATAAATTATAATATGTATGCGAGTTGATATTCTGAATAGTACATCTTGTAAAAAAACGGTATAGCAAGAGAAAATAAAAAAGTTAAGAAAAACTGCAACTGATACTTGCAACATGTTGTTGAAGTATGTTTTGAAGTACGTTGGATAGGAAGTTCCTTTCTTTCGATCTCTCCAGAAAATTGCATCATTAGTTGAAATTCTGCTGAAACTGCATTTCAGAAACAATCTGTGACTGCACATTGTATTTCAAATTCAAACTTTCTGGCATGGGCAGTTTTTTAGTAATCTCACCTTCTCCAAGTGAGTTAAGATCATCACCAAGGATTGTCATCAACACACCTTTCTTAGCCATCAGTTTAACTGTTCAGCCATCATGTTCTTCAACCATAAACTTTACCATAATGCTCTGTTTGCATTGGGAGAGTCGCATGCTGCATCCACAATGATCACAATGTACTATGTTCTTTGAGGTAACTTGTACTAGTTTTCTTATACAATTTATGCATTTGCTAAAGCTTTCCACATTCTCTTCCCTTGTCGAGAAACCCGCATACTGTGGCAAAAGTGACAGTCTAAAAGTGCTGAAATCCCCTGCTAATGCCTCGCAATCCCCAGTTATGGGGCTTTCCCCATAACTAACGCATTACTCAAGGCAAAATTGAACGGATTTGCTTTCCAGATATAAACACAGGCTAATCAGGATAAATTTTTGTCTGTTTTTCTGTCTTAATTTACACAATTTTGTAACTACTTGACCCACATAAACCAAGAGAAAGAACCTCCGGTGGTAATGGTGGGAAGACAGAAAACGTCATAGCGTTTGGCTAATTATAGATTTAACTGGGAGATCTGGACGTTGAAGTAATTTGGATTTGTGGTCAAAAGTCAACAAAAATTTGCAAGGTAAATGATGTTAGGTTTTAGCCGATGAAAGAGCCAAACAGACAATAGGCATTGTTTTTGAAATTCACTCAGTCAGTAATGTCAGAGAACACTTTCTGTCTAACAGTAAGTATACAAAGTGAGAAATTATAAAAATGAGTTTGCATCTTAGCCATATAATAATAACATAAGGATGACATTTGTTAGGCCATCATCTCATAAAGCGGCCTGGATGTGCTACAATAAATCAACTAACACAGGTGTACCTTTGCCTTTGTAAAGTTAAATACTACAATAAACTGTTAATAATTTTTAACAAACATGTATTTCAGGTGTACCATTGTAATGTTCATTCGTGTGACTTTTTTCTTATGGTTATGTCTGACTACATTGTGATTTCTGTTATGAAAGACAATTTCAAACATGCATGTAGGTTTTTGAAATCATGAAATATCGGGATGTTGGTGTGTTAAGTATCCAAGTTGTTCACACATATGCATCACATATGTTCTGCTTGCTGACCAATGCTGGGAGGATAAAAAACTGCATGCTTCACTTATAGGCATGATACAGTTTATGGTGCTACAATGCACAGTTACAAATTGTGTTATTAAATAAATATAACATTCGGTGATGGTAGATTTGGCGTTCAATAAACGAGTATATCAAATGAGCTTCTCAATCTAGACTTGGTAAGCACATGCTACAATGTAGTGAAGAACAGCTAGTCCTGTTGACTTG
>NC_089323.1:9626665-9630774 GCF_036669915.1 Pocillopora verrucosa | reverse complement strand
TATTATTATCTATTATTTTTAAGTTTCAACCCACATCGCTTTCACGCATCAAATAATTGGCCTATTTTAATCAGTAATTGTGGTGTTGAGAAGTTACAATCGCTGAACCAAGGTCACATATCGTTGTCATGGCATGAATGCTTTATTCGGATTAACGACCACCAAGCCAGATTTCGCGGCAAGTGGTAACCCCCGATGAGAAAGAACGAATGTTATCCTGGATTTAGAAGGAAGTCTACTTGGAGAGGTGACGACATGACTTCCAGCCAAAGAAGAACAAAGGGTCTGGTTTGGCCATCCCAATGTTACCGTTCGCGATTAAAGAGCATCCACCGTTGTTTGCTCCAATGACAATCAGAATCTTCCAGAAACAGTTAATGGGAGCAACATGTTCATGTGTGCGAGTTGCCGCCTTTGAACAAATTAAAGGAAGAGCCTCACTTTAGAACTACGTGACCCGTCCGAAAGTAAAGATGCTGGTTTATCCCTGGCTATCACTGGAGTGCTGTGATTACCTTTCAAGATGTAGATAACTTTGTGCTTTTTGGCACCAAATAGATGACTGGATTGTCGTCGCTGAGCAAAGGCTTTTGTCAGCTGGGCTTCAAGCAGACTCCAAAATTAAACCTGAAGACTCTGCGAGCTCCATCAGCTCCATGCCCATTCAGGTACCTTGAAGCACTCGAAAAGCTCTAGACGTGTGAGTTCTTGTCAAAGCCGCACAAATTCTGTCAAGGCAGCGAGACTGGAGGAGGCGGTAAGGTTTGCAGAATTGGATGCCAAGAAGGTCGTGCTTAGGAAACAGCAGGTTCTAGGGGAAAAGAAGTTTTGCTTGAGTCAAGAGGCTCGTTTGAACTTGCCAAAAGTGCAGCCAAGGGCAGGCTTTAGCTGCGATGGTTATTCCACCCACTCAACTGCCTTTGCATCCCCCTATGGTGAAGCTGAAGCATGAGAGTGGTAAAGTTGACAATCCATTAGTGGCAAGAGAACTAAGGTATTCCGAACGCCCTGCAGGTAAGTGTTCCACGCAAATTCCCAATGGCCAACCAAACGACTGTTCAGATTACTCCAATGCTGATGACAACCTTCAAGAAGAAGCAATAGCATTGCAGCGACAGCAGACCACCCTACAGATCCAACCGAATCGTATTGTTGAGTTGCTGGCTGTCAGCCAGAATATAAACAAGTTTCCCCAGGAAAGGTAGCTTAATGAAAGGTCGCTTAATGAAAGTGCATATCTCAGCATATTTGTTGACAAAGATGACAACCCTGTCAACCCTTCTGTATTTCGAGTGATTGATGCCAAATGGGGCCCTCACACAGTTGATTGGTTTGCGTCGCATTACAACGCCCAGGTTCCTAGGTTCAACTCTAAATTTGCCTCCCCAGGCTGCAGCAGCGTTGACGCCTTGTCCCTGGATTGGTGAGCCAAGAAAAATGGGTCTGCTCTCCTGTGAGTGCCATTGTCCCTTCTGTTACAGCTCTCTCATCATGCTCTGGTTATGGCACTTTAATTGTCCCACGTGGCCTCCGGCCTATTTTTCGCCCTTTTTGCATAACAGCTCTTCTCAGATCAAGTCTTTTTTTAAGGGAGTGTTTGAGCTTCCTTGTGTAGAAGACCTCTTGTTGGAAGGTCCCGGCCAGAGTCAAATTCACAAGATGTGTCCCTCGGTTTTCAGTGGTTGCCCAAGATTCAGAATGTTAGCCTTACAGGTAGATTTTAGGTGAGCTTTTGTCATCCTTGTTTACCATGCACGTCTCTTTTCTTTCAGCTCTACTCCTAACCTTGTCATTGCTGATCTTTCGGTCTAACCTCATTGTGTTTTCCCTGATTTGGCAGTGTCGTTTTGGTCAGTAGTTTGACCTCCTTTTGTTTTGAACCTTTTACCTGATTTGGCAACGTTGCTTTGACCATGCGTGTTCTGGGCTAAATTGTTTTTTACGCCACGTTTGCTATTTTATTGTGTTTTTCCTGATTTGGCAGTATCTCTTGTGCCGTTTTGATGGTTTTTGTGGCATCTCGTTTTCTGTTTTCCTTGTGTATCTTCTTTTTTATGTTATTCTACCTTTTGTTTTTTCTTATTTTAGTTTATCTCTTGTAGACGTTCTGCAATTGGGAATTTGGCGTGAAGCAAATTCTCTGGTCGATCCATCTTTGCGTAAGCTTATTCCAAACCTTCTCCATTTACAGTTGGAGTCCAGGGCTCCTTCTGCCCTGCAGAAATACAGATCTGGCTGGCTGAAGTGGCGTCAATGGGCAGCTTCTAAGGAGTATTTTCATGCTACTAAAGACATTTCATACATGACGCGTAGAGAGGAATTTAGGAAATACGTTAAGCCATTTGTTGATGACATCGCCAGTTACGGCACGCATATTGTCAAGTCTGGCGCTGCTTCAAATCCTGCGTGCAGGAGTATTTTTGCGGATCTGCTGGACATGCATACCAGCTGGGAATGTACCATTTCAAGGAAAGATACATTAACCACACTGTTAATGATCGCTTAAAAGTTGCTTGATTTATTGCTCTTTAGTTTCGGATTTTGTTTGCTTATGATAAATTATTTAATTATAAGTCTCAGCGGGGGACTAAGTTGTGCCTGGCATGCCCCAGATTTCCTATCTGTTTTTGCCATAGAGTTTTTTTAGGGTAGGTTTTTTCTGGCTCCCCTGGCACGGCCTTCTCTAGTTTACATTTTCAGTTTCTCTTTTTGTAGACGTTATTAGTATCTGCTTTAATAAAGTGGCGTTATGGCATTACACTCAGGCCATAATTCAAGTCATCACTCACACAGTAGTGCTGTATGGAATCGTTAATGAGACTTGGGGTTGAAAGAACAAAAGTGAAGATTTCCCTGTCCACCCTGGAGAAAAAGAACAGTCCGGTTGAAAGTTAACTCATGCAGGATCTAGTGGTATCCGATCTCCATGAGAACAGTTTTGTCAGACTTTCTGCCCTTTTAACGAGACCTGAGATTCCGGTTTGTGAGGAAGACATTCCAACCCAGGAGTGTGTGAATCAGTGGCCCCATCTAGATGGTGTTTCCATACCTCACATTGATGCCGAGGTCAGACTCCTGATTGGCAGTGACGTTCTGGAGGCACTCGATTCAGTCAAGATAAGGCACAGTGAAAATGGTGACCCTATGCATCAAGAACGTGCATTGGTTGGGCAGTGAACAGTCCTTTAGGACATTGTCACCATGAGTCTCAGGCTGTAAGCTCGTTAGTCAAAGTTGACCCCCAGCTTCAGCACATGGTAGAAAACTTTTACAATCACAATTTTCCCGACTCCTTCGCTGATGATATGACGGAGATGTTGCAAGATGAACGCTGCTTTATGCAGAGCGCTGAGAAATACAGCTAAAGACAGGAATTACAATATCACCTTTACTACATCAATTGTTGTAATTTTGTATTTATTTATAATTTTTAAGTTTCAACCCACATTGTTCGCCATTAATAAATCGCTTATTTAATCAGTAATTGTGGTGTCAATAAGTTACAATTTTTACAGTCACATATCGTTGAAAATTGTTACCCGTCGCCCTCAAGGCACAAACACTTCATTTGGATACACCACCAAGCCAGATTCTTGGCGAGTGTTAACCTATGTGAGAAGACCAAATGCTACACTGGATTGAGAAGGAGTCTACCTGGAGAGACTTTGAGCAAAGAAGAACGAAAGGTCTGGCTTAGCATCCAATGTTACCATTAGGATTAAAGAGATCACCGGTTTGCTCAATGATCAGACGGTTAAGGAGAAACTCGTCCACGAGGTTCCTGCCTTTGACAAATTTAAGGAAGCTCACTTTGACTACTGGTTCAAAGTAAAGACGCTGGTGGTATTGCGGAGTGCTGTGATTACCTTTCAAACAGACTCCGAAATTAAACCTGAAGGTTCGATTAGCTCCGTCAGCTCCCATGTCCATTCAGTTACTTTGAAGCACTCAAAAAGGTCTAGTTGTGCGAGTTCTTGTCGAAGCCGCACCAATTCTGCGGTCGCACACGGTTACATTTAGCTCGGCAGTTTTTTTTAATTCACTGTGTTTTCAATACATCCTCAGAAATAAGAGATTAAGCTTTTTGGGAAATTTCTATCATTCTGAAT
>NC_089323.1:9584165-9621665 GCF_036669915.1 Pocillopora verrucosa | reverse complement strand
TGACTTCAGAGGAGGGAGGATTGGTGACCATTATACTTTCGAAATTAACATGGCGTCCTAGCGTCATCATGTTCGTATGTTTGTAGGGGATGATGTACTGTCAAAACTAAAAGGTTTTTCATTCAACAAAGGAAAAGTAATAGAAGTAATCGTTCCAATAGGGAGTTCTTTACATTTTCATGGAGAGCAAGATTTGTTCCTTTCTTCAAGTAAGAAGTAGTAATTGTCTTCACAAGCGTTTCGATCTAGTTGAAGTTATTACGTAAATAAAAGTCTACATTCTCACCATTGGATCTTATTGAAAGTGATATGTGAAGGTGATATGTCTTATCAGTATTGATTAGTATACCTTTTATACTGATGTTTCTCACTTATAATTATTGTGCGAAATGACCACTAAGAATTGTGCGAACGGTCCAAAACTTGTGCTAAAAGACTTGTGCGAAAAGTCTTTTGTGCAAAATGTCCTGTATTCGGTAAGAGTCATCCTGAAGGGACATGCATACTATTAGATACCTCATCTGCAGGCAACTTAGTGCAATACTTTCAAATTTTGTATGGAGTAACTGATGTGTATGGACTGAAAGGTTTACATATTACAAAATATGACACAACGGCAAGCAAATAGTGTAAAAGATGTATTAAATACTCCATCAGATCAACAGAATTGTTTCAAAAACCACCACAGCTTTGCAATAGTTCTTTATTGTATATGTTACTTGATCATTTCACCATGTGGTTACTGGAACTCAAATACTTTACATGCAATTATTCAAAATGGATCTCGGCTTAACAATTAAGAAAAGTGAAGATCATTAGCATCTATTTATATTTCTAACAGTTTTACAATTTTTGGTATTAACATAAATATAGATGTTGATAAACTAAGTCACGGAAAATTAGCTAAATTAGCTGAAAGCAGGATATCTTTAAGACCTTGATTTTAAGGAACAATGGGAAAACAGGATTTTTGATGTGGATTTCAAGTTACTGTGTAGCTTGTATTTATCAACAAATACTACAGCAAGATTTTTTTCACTTCTTACAAATAAAAGGAAATTCATCTGCATTAAAACACATTAGTGGTGTAAACAAAGTTGTAGAGGCAATTCATAATATTATTCAAAATAAAAAGCAATGTCAGACTATAGAGTATGATATACAATTTATTTGCTGTTCATATAAAAATTATTGAAAATGAAAGGAAAAATATGGTGAGAAAACACAGAAAAAAACATGTATATGACAGCAAGGAACTCATTGCCAAAAATAGGTTTGTAGAAGAGATTCAAAAGAGATATTCAACATTGGATCCTACACAAAAAATTATCGTGCAAACACAAACAAAATTACCAACCTTTAGATGGTACAGAGAAGAAAAAATTACTCCACAAATGCAAAGAAAAAACAAACCAATCAATGGATGCCACAAAGAACTACTTCAGAAATGCAGAAAAATATGAATGAATGGATACAGAAGCTAAGAGATCTATTGCATAAAAGGAAAGAAAGAATCAAGGAAAAGGCACATCTATTGAATCATGTACTAAACAGTTTAAGAGGAAAATACACAAGACATGTTATTAAAAGTCATAAATAAAAAATTACCATGTCAGGCTGTTGTGAATAGTATGTATGTCAATGAAACACCCACACAACTGGCTTCATGAGAAAAAACTAGAACAAGTACTAATAGCTCAACGCATAGTACTTCAGAAGAATGTTATCATGACTAAAGGACAACAGAGAAAAATTAAAGGTGCAATACATAAGAAAAATTAAAAACGAAAAATTAAAGGTGCAATACTAAGCCAGCGTCTTTGAAATGCTCTGAACTCTTGTCTCTCCGAAACAAAGCTTTCAAGCCATCTCCGGCCGTTCTATCTCAGTTCAAGTCACTCGGCATTCTGAAATACCGTGGGCAACATAGTGCTCGAATCTCACGATCCATCTCAACCAAGAAAATCCCGGTGATGCAAGGCCGCCGTTTCATCAAGGCTGAAGGTGGGAAAGTGGATCGGAGTAACTTAATTAACATTCCGCGTGTCAACACAACCGACAAAACATCCACCTCTAAATCAAAGGGTTTCGCTTTCCCAAAATGTTTGTTTACGAACATTTGTGGTTTGTCGAAAACAAAAAATCGTGTACGAGCACCTGTGGCGCTTGAGGCTGACCTGAGATCTCAGGATATTGATGTGTGTATTGTCAGTGAAACTCATCTTTCCACTAATATGCCGGACGCCGTGGTGAATATCCCAAATTACAATGTGTTCAGGCGGGACAGAGGTTGGGCAGACTTGGACAAAAGGAAAAAAGGGGGTGTTGCGGTCTATGTGAGAGACAGTCTTAAAGTCTTGGATGTCTATCGGTCCAATTTATATGAATTTATTGCTTTAACAGTGCAGTTGCCGTCCGATCACATTATGCTAATTTGTGGCCTGTATAATCCTCCCAAGCATAGCTACCGGGATCTCGACTTAATTAATTATATAATATCTTTTGTGGACATTGTGTTGAACAAACACCCAGAAGCGGCTATTGTCTGTGGTGGCGATGTAAATCGTTTGGATATGCAAGAATTTAAGGCTTTGTCTGGCTGGGATTTCGTGGTTGATTTTCCCACGCGGGGTAACGCGTGCTTGGATAACTGTATGACCAACCGAGCGGATCTGTTCGGTCAAGCATATTCCATACATATGCTTATTAAGACAGACCATGAAGGCTTTGTTTTACCGGCGGGATTAAAGCTTAAACCTATGCGTCGCAAAGTTCTTGTGCGGGACTGTAGGGAACATCGGAAACAGTCATTTTATATGGCACTCACTGCGCTGGACTGGAGTGACGTCCTCAATGAGGTGGACATAAACAAGGCGGTCGAGGTGCTTGAGGTAAAGATTCGTGCAGTGATGAATAAGTTTATGCCGCAAAAATCTGTACGCATGTCATCGCGTGACCCAGTTTGGATGTCCCCATTAGTCAAGTGTATGCTGAGGAGTAAGTCCCATATATCTTCAAAGAATAAGGAACGCCTGTCTTTATTTAATAAGCGCATTTCTGAGCTGATAACCGAGAACAGAAGAAAACTGGCTGCCATTGGTAGCGGTGAGTGGTGGAAGGGTGTGGACGCCCTATCGCAGCGTCGCAGGTCATCGTTGATAAATTTGGACAAGAACTCTCTAGTTCGTCTGAACGACTACTTCGCCAACCTGTGCTATGATGACACTTACGTTAGACCTAGTGATATGGATATCCCGGACAGTGTAAAGCCCCCGAAAATATCTGAGCGGTGTGTCTGGAATACCTTAGTTCATGTAAAGAAAACCGCAACGGGACCAGACGACCTCCCGTACTGGATCTGGAAAGACTGTGCTGAGCTACTCACACCAATCGTCACTCACGTTTGGAATCTGTCGCTGTCTACTCATACATGGCCAGACTCCTGGAAAAGGGCAAATGTTAACCCTCTCCCCAAAGTGAATATGCCTATAGAGGACTCGGACTACCGTGGTATTAATGTTACTCCCGTTATTGCCCGGTTGTTTGAGAAGGTCGTGTATCGTACACAAGCACAGTCAGTCATTGAGAGCAACCTGAGCCACACCCAATTTGCATATAGACAGGCGGGTAGTTGCACAAATGCCTTGCTCGCTATCCAGCACCAGACATACAAGTATTTAGATAGTAGTGACTATAGCGCAGTGCGAATTTTTACCATGGACTTCAGTAAGGCTTTCGATTTTGTGAACCATGCTATTTTGTCTGCCAAACTGAAACAGCTACCTCTAAATCCGTACATTATCAATTGGTATCATAGTTTCCTCTATGCAAGACAACAGCGTGTTGTTAGTTATAATTTTTTAGGACAGTGGAAACTTGTCAATAGAGGAACCACACAAGGTAGTGTAAGCGGACCGTATCTTTTTAATATATTTTTGAACGATTTGGAGATTTTTTTTAATGGTTGCCCTGTGCTTTTTAAATATGCCGATGATTCCACTATTCTTTCGCCTATCACTAGGAATAGTGACCCGTCTGCCGACTTAGTAGGACAGTTCTTAACATGGTGTAAAGACAATAGAATGGTCTGCAACCCTTGCAAATGTAAAGAGCTGGTTGTTAGAAAGAAAAATCATAATGTACTCTACTCTCCAATTAATAATATTCCCCAATGTAATAGCTTCGTTTTATTAGGAGTAACTTTACAGAGTGATGGAAAATTTGATGAGCATGTAAGAACTAAGCTTGTCAAAGCAAACAAGTGTTTACACGTCCTACGAACATTGAGAAAGGAACATTACTCTCAGGCAGAGATTGATCATCTTTTTATATCGATTGTTTTGGCTAATTTTAGCTATGCACTTTCAGTCTATGGGGCATCTGAGTCCGATCTTACGGTTGTACAAAAATTTTTAGACCGATGTCATGAACGCGGTTTTATCTCATTCCCAGTTTTTATCAAGAACCTTTTAAACAAACAAGACAGAAATATTTTGAAGAAACTAAAATCAACGGATTGCCACCCCCTGAAAGATATCATTCCTGTCCAAAAGACATATCTACACAATCTCAGGAAAAAAGGCTGCGCGCGCCCGAAAATTAATACACATCGCTTTATGAACACATTTGTAAATAGGTTGATATTTAAGCTCCATTTATTGTAATGATATACTTTTTAATTCATAATATGTATGTAGATTTCTGTAGTTTTTTCAATTCATTGTAACATAAGATATGTAGTTTTATCTTATGATGGAATAAAGACAATATTACATAATGTACCTGTGGAATGTGATCAGACAACTTCCTCATCCACCTGAGAGATCTGGCTTTATAATGTTAAAGCTTAAAAGAAAATTATAGTGTAGAGGATGTTTATTTTCAAGCAGTACGACCAGAGTCAAACAACAACTTCTCGACTAGCTCAAAGTACACAATCCATTGTACAAAGATATAGTAGTTGATGCTATGAATAAATAAATAAATATATACATACATACATACATGCATACATACACCCATATATATATATAGATACATACATATACATATACTACATATATAAACATGTACAGTCTTACCTGCCCAGTAAGGAAGATGCTGAATTGTGTGACTTATTGAAAATTTTCCAGCCAATTTTAATATGACCACATAAATCACTATTCACTGGATAAGCACTATCAAAACCAATGGAGATGTCCACCTCAGTGTGGTTTACCCAATGTATAGCACTATCTAACCTTCAGCAAAATGGGCCTGATTGGCAAAAATTTCTGAGGTTGCATGGAAAATCGCCTAAGAAAGCTTGAGTAAATGCCTTTAAAGCGTCTAGGACTTTCGTTGGAAACATCTTTTATTTCAATCTATAAACCATTTCTAAACTTTGCACTTCTTTTCAAGTTGTTAGCCGATGCAGCCCAAAAGTTAGAATGTTGTATTACCTTTTTTCTCCTTGAATTCAGAGAAGAAAGCTGTGAAAAATGTCAACATACTCTCCCCCCCCCCCCCATCAAATTTTTTCGCAGTACATTGGCAGTTCGTTCCATCCCAAATGGGTATTTCATAAAAGAATAGTTGCTTCACCCTGAAAAAATTCTTGGTAGGCAGCAATAGCACTGTAAAAGGTGAAATCACCAATTCTTCCCATACTGTTAAAGGAGAATTTTTGTGGTTTGACAGGATAACTAATGCTTGCTAAACCCACTTTCCATCTTCACTCCTTCAGGTAGATGAGTTAAGGCAAACAATTCTTGAAGCTGTGATTGCAATTGTGTGGTAACTCATTCGTGCAGGCATTGGTCTCCAAATGAGTGTATAAATCCATTACGTCTTAAGAACATCTTTCTTCTCAATCCAGGAATTGTATTTATCAGACCACCCTTGCCAACTAACCAAACACTTATTGTCTTTGCATTTTAAGATCTTTTAAGTGCCCTAAAAGGCCTCGCTCCATACTTGTACTTTTTCGCAAGCCTTATCTGTAAAATGTGTCCCCACACGGGTCTATCATTCATTTCTTTGACTTTGCAGGTGTTGACTGCTCCTGGTATCACGTGTGACACATTGTCCATCCTGGTAGATAACCTTTTTTCAAAATCATGGATTTACGTACAATCAGACTCTATCATTGACTTGAAATCGGGGTTTCGATACAGGCTGTTGTTTCCTATAGTGCCTTCCTCCACACAGGGTATTTTATATGTCACTGGCATTCTCGAGAGTCACTTGAAAGGGTTTCATACCTATACTTCGATGATTAGACATTGTATCCTTTCACAAAGGCAGGTAAAATGTTAAAATATCTTGAAGAATTAAAACTCATGAAATAATGATACATTCTTCTATGCTGGCTTTGGTACCACCAGTAGCAGAAAAATGATGAATGTCTCTCTTTCATTGGGTTCTGAAATGTCCTTTTGCAAAATTCTTTTCCATCATCTGTTTGAAGTGTTTGTAGTTTCCCACTGTCAGCACGTTTTTATATCTTTGAGAAGACTTCTGTGACAGCCATGGCCGTGTTAGATTCGATGGGTTGCACCCATGCAAATTTTGAAAAGGCATTGACAACCACGCGAATATACCTGTTTCCGCTATTGTATTTTCCTACATTTTGCACTTCAACCAGATCAGCTGCCCATCGTTCATCCACACCAAACACCAATACAGGTAGTGTGGGAAAATTTTGTGCATCATCTCAGTCGATGTAAGGTATAGGCTGTCTTTTTCTAACATTTTAGCTGCTTTGGTAAGTTTAAGATTATATTGACGCACAATGGGATCTGCATAAGCTTTGGACAATGTTTGTTTGATGGCAACTTTATTCTTCTTCTTTTTAATTTTGGTGGCAGGCAGCATGACAAAAATTAAGGTTCAACATTTTCACCGCCTGAATTACAGCAGTACAATGATCTACATGTATAGTCTTGGCATGAAATGTCTCCAGGCATCTCTAGGAAATGTGCATTGCAACCACAAGATGAAGACAACAAAGTGGAAGGGGGTTGTAACCATTTAAGGGAATACTTCCAGGGGGAGATATCTTCATCTCTGTCTTCAAGGAACACATTTTCTAGCAATCGGTTTGAGTTAGTCTTCTGGTAGATGTCCTGACATAATTGTAGAACAATGTTCCAAATCAATCAATCCTTAACCTCTAGAAATATACTCACAAGACACAAAACAAAGCTCATGATTACAAGTATCAATTACGAGGTGATTTTAAAAATCACCTCAATGCATACACTTCCAAGGAGTCACGAGTTTATGCATATCCTTCTTTTTGGAAATTAGCTTGACCAAAGGGGTCTTAATCCAATTAAGCTTTCCCATCAAACTGTACAAATTTCTTTTTTAATTCAGACAAACTCCTTCCAGTTCTTTATGTTTCTTTTTCAAGAAACTTTCTACTTTAAAGACATCACTCTTCTGTTCCCTCTTCTTTCTTGCATTTTCCTCTTTCTGGGTGTCTTCTTTTCCTTCTCATCCCCTTGAAATCTTTGTTCCTAATCCTTCACTTTGTCTGAAGATGTCTGAACTCCCGGAGTTGCAACCAATTCCATGGAAGTGAATTCAGTGAAAGGTTGAGTTGAAATGGTTATCAAAGGTACTCGTCTTGCCATCTTGAATCAAATGATTAACAAATACTTCAAATACTTATTCTCATTGTTCTTGATCTTGTTTGTTTCTCAATTTACCTATCATATAGATGATATGAAACAATCATTGCAAACTTGAGGTCTGTGCCTCAATCCCCAAACGTCCTGGGGAGAATCGATCCTGTCTGTGTTCTACCACTTTATTGTGATCTTGAGGTCTGTACATCAATCCCCCAACCTCAGGAGGAAAATTGATCCTGTCTGTGTTCTGCCAAACAACAAACTCAGTATTGAGACTGATGTCTTTCCACATTGGATCATAAAATCTGCGGGGTGGTGCATGTCCGTCAGGTTTGAGGGGTGGATTTTGAATTTTATCCCACATGTTTTTATTGTGGTCTGTAGGTGGTGCGTCCGCCCATTGGAAGACTTTGCATAGGTTTCTTTGACAATGGAAGTAACATCTGTACAAATTCTCTTGGCTGGTGGACATGCAGAGTTAAAGGAGTTGACTGCATTCACATTTCGTGAGCTGCCTTTGCACCTTTCATGATACATGGGAAACACCATGTTGGGGTTTGTACTGTAAGGGTAATAATGGGTCAATCGCTCTACACCTATAAAGACAGGACAATCTTTCTGTGGGCAGCACATACATTCAAATCCTGCTCTTGAAGTTTTCCTTTCCAACTCTTGGAATGAGTGAAAACAACGTTTCAGTGGTAGGTAATCTTTCTTTTGCAGTGGTAGCGGTGGTGACTGATGTTGTGGACTAAAACTACACAAGTATGCTTCTTCCCATTGTTCTTTGGAATCGGGTGCAGGATGCGGAATGTCTAACCCCAATTTTTCCAACATGTCCTGCACTTCTACCTCTTCCATAGAATCATATCTCTTGATAACATTGATGGGGGGTTCGTTTTCTGCATGTCCTTCTTTCTTGATAACATGAATTTGGGGAGTGCAAAGACTAACATCGCCAGAGATTGCTTTAACGGTAATGGGAAGATCCTTAACATTGAAGCATTTTTCCTGAACAATTCTCTTTCTTTTCTTTGGAGCAGATTTCAGGCATGCTTAAGCAATAACTCCACTCACAATCGAAAAAAATACAACTGATAACGTCATGTCTTATGCTCTTCTTTATAAATCATGAGATGACACACTAGAAAAACCGGAAAAAGTAATGACCTTTATACCTATGAGATGACAATCAAGTTTTCAATTCGGGTAATGAAGACAAGTTTTAAATTCAGGCAATGAAAACAGGTTTTGAATTCAGGTAAACCATACTTTTATTCAACAAAACTTATGCAAAGATAAAAATAACATTGACAAAAATATGTAAAAAAATTACACATCAATAAGCCACAGTCTCTCCGCATACCTCTTGTCCTTCCTCTTTTGCAAACAAAGAAAATATTTATCGAAATCCAATTTCAGTTTATTAAATTGTTTATATATTTCTTTTTATTTCCTTTCTAAGCATTTGGCATAAACTTCTGATTCCTCTTTTTTTTTAGCCATCTGCCAGTGGTAATCTTCCCTCTGGAGCCAAATGAGCTTTGAGTAAGGTGGGATCTCCTCTGTGCCTATCGCAATTGATGTAATTCCTTTCTTGAAATTCTCCATTTGCATCGACACACTCATTCTCAATATTTTTGTAATTGTCAGGATCTTCACGCAACTCACACCAATGTTCTTTCTGTGTCACAACTTTTCTTGTCTTTTTCGTCAACTTCTTTTTGTGCAGAACCGCTACATCTGCTCGAATTGCCATCAACTCTTCTTTGGCTACTGCACATAATGCCTTCATCTTCACTAGTCAAAATGATTCAAAGAAAGCATGCGTTTTTTATAGCGAAAGAGAATCGATTCAATTTTCCAAAAAAAAAGAAGAATACCCTCTTACCCCCAGTTTCATTTAAAAAAAGCACATACTAAGTTGTAGCTTATCCAGACTGTGACATGTTCCAAACACTGGCATGCTAATCATGCTTTGTCTGCTGCTTCAACACCTACTCATACAAAAAGGTTGAGGAGATGTCTGGTGTAACCTTTCTGGCGAGTGCAATTGATCATCACACTGATCACTGCAGCAAAATTGCAGCCCTGATGTTCGTCTGTCGCAAGTGCATACCAGACAGCAATAGCACATGGCTGTGGTTTCTCAGGCTAGAAGATCCGACCCCAGAACAAGAAATTGACAGGAGTGTGTTCCAATAAGATGCGACTGTGGAAAAGAGAAGAGATTTTCAGTCAGACTGCGAACTTCAACATTGGACTTCAATACAGGCCAGTGTGTTCCAGAAATGTCCTATTTGAAAGATATTTTAAAAGTTTCTCAAACTGTTGAAAAATACTGAACGTACTGCAGAAGTGTGTCCTGAAGAAATCCATTTTTGTGACAATCATGATGGTCAGTTTTACTAAATTTTATAACAAGATGATCAATATGATATTGCTCCACCAAAAGTTAACCCTTTAAATAAAATTGACATGATAGTTAAGAAAATGTGTGCTTGTCCATTACAATAATGAGTTATTTTCAATAACCGCCACAAAAGGGAAGCAGGTTGCTGTGCCCACAGAGGTAAGAACATATTAAAAAGTCTCCATAGTTCTAGCTACCATCGCTGCACATGCAGCTTTACTTTCCTAGCCTGTAAACCAACTGCAATAAAATATTCTTTTGTTCTCGCCTTCATTTTACTGAAAAGTTTTGCAGTTCAGGGAAAGGAATTGAACAACAATTAGACTGCCGACAAAACTCTGAACAGAAAAATTCAAATTCTTTTTCCATTTCTCAATCTGAGATCTCTTTTTAAAGCAATTTCAATTTTGCCAAAAATTTGAAATGAAAGAAATCCTCATGAAGAAAAGCAGTGCACTATAGTCTAAATTCAAGGTTTTACCCAGACGTATGGTAAGGGTTATTATTTACACAAATTCATTCCAAATTAATGGTTCCAGTGAGAAATCCACCCTTGCTTAGATGTTTTTCAGGTAACCCTAACCCTCACCAACTTTTCTTTAGCTAAAATTACACCACTGTGTGTTGAAATTAGGGTTAGGGTTTGGCCAATTTGCCAAAAGGCTGGGTACATTCCTTCAGTTTTTCATCCTCAACTTTAAAGATGTGTAGCTCTAGATCTATACACTTTTATACAGTCACGTTATCATGGCAGAATGGAAAAAGAAAGAGATTTGGAAAAGGCCAAAAAGGAATAAATTTAGGCAAACGTCTTATATTAATGAAGCATACATGTATGCCTTATTAATCAAGTCATTTGTAGTCCAATCATATTATTAAACTGCAAATGTTTTCACGACTATGGAAATTTCAGAATGTAACTTCCTTGGTTAATCAATGTCTTCTTAAACTGAAAGTCTTCGACATCTAGGTTTTCTGCAAATGTATTTCTTATATTTTTTTCTCACCGCAGTGCAAATATATGAATTTCATATATCTAAAATCATCATTCATCACTTGGATGGTTTATTTGGACCCAACATATTGACCAGCTCCCAGTGGGCTTGTTACCTCAGTCGGCAGAGTGCTGCACCGGTATCGCAGAGGTCATGGGTTCAAATCCCGGACCGGCCTGAATTTTTTGCAGGTCCTATTCTCAACTACTAGTTCAGTAGTGTTCTAAGCTGTGAGGATCTCTTAAATTTCGTAAATGTATTTCTATTTAAACACTTACGAATTACACACTTTTTAGATCAGACAGAAAGCTCACTGGAGGCTAGGGTGGTGGGGTTTAAATCCCAATATGGGACCATTTCAAAGTTGTTCCTCGGGACTCAGAGTTTCTCTTCGTTGACCTTCTGTTCTCTCACAACTGTACAGCCGCTCTGTGTGTCTTTTATTGACCACCCAATTATGATATTAAGCCCATGGAGGATCTGCAAGCCGTTCTACAAAAGTTATCACCAAAATGAGTTGAGTCTTCAAGGCGATTTTGATCTCCTGGAGATCCACTGGTTGAATAACAGAGTTCTGAGAGAATTGGCAATCTGCCATTTACACACTTCTGCTGTACATCGTTCAAGATAATTTCCTGACCTACTTAGGAAATGAGTCTACAAGAGACTCAAATATCCAGGACTTCCTTTTTCTACTCTGCTTGACTTCATCGACCACTTATCTGTCAAAGAGCTTTTCTTAGAACATAATTCTAATAGTTTCTCACTAATGGGTACCCCTTACATCCAGGGCAAATCACAAAAGTTATTTTATCACTACGGTAAGGCTGACTGGGTTCACCTCAGGTCACTGCTATCCTACATTCACTGGGATTGTGCATTCTTGGACCATAACATCAATAAAAACCGGGTTTGTTGGAAAGATTTGTTTTTCTATCCATTTCATAGGTGTATTCCCAAACGCAGAGGCAAAAAAGAGACCCAATGCCCCCTGGATTATCTAGGAACTGATTGATTTGTGCAAGAAAAAGAAATGAGTGTGAGAGAGCCACCATCTGGGAAAAGTATTAACAATCAAACAACTCTGTCATGAGACTCTGTGACAAAGCTTAGTGCACCTAAAAACTAGCCCTTGATCTGCGAGAAAGCAAAGATCCTAAACCGTTTTAGAATTTTGATAAGTCTAAATAAAAAGGGACTAATGATCTTGTCTTCCTAAATGTCAATGAATCTGTTCTGAGAGACAGTATCAGCATTGCTCAAAAAATGAACTCTCGTTTATCCTTGGCGCTTACATCTCAAGGTCATGCTAATTTTCACACAGTGAGCTGTCATGTACCTGCAGGGGTGCCTAAGGGAACCAAGCTTGGGCTGTGGCTGTTTATTCTTATGATCTACGACATCAACACAGCAATATGAATCTGTGGAAATATGTGGATGACACAACTATTGCAGAGTGTATTTACAAGAAAGAAGGCAGTCGTATTCAATCTGATGTGGAGGAACTGATTGCTAAGTCTAATCAAAATAAGTTCCAGCTAAATGAATTGAAATGTGAGGAATTGCAGATTTTGTTCGCTAAATCAGCCGCGGAATTTGCTCCAATTGTTATCAACGGGAAAGAAATAGAGGTAGTGTCTACTGTTAAGTTGTTGGGGCTAAACATTTCTTCCGACCTTCGGTGGAACTGTCATGTTGCTGAAATAAGTAGAAAAGTTGCAAGTGGATTATATTTTCGTAAACAACTGAAGAGAGCGAATATTCCCACCAAAGATCTGCTGATCTTTTACAGGACTTGTATCCGCCCAGTAATGGAATATGCATGCCCAGTGTTTCACAACTTGCTTCCTGCATATTTATCTGTGGAGTTAGAACAGCTACAGAAACGTGCCATGCAAATTATTTTTCTGTTTGTTCCATAAAGCGACGCATTAAGTCAAGCCAACTTGGAGACGCTCTCCCAACGCAGGCAGTTTATTACCACTAAGCTTTTAGATTCCATCACCTGTAACTCAGACCATAAACTGTATAAGCTCCTGCCTCCTCAGAACAACTGTGAGCTCAATTTGAGACGAAAGAGGAAATTTAATGTTCCTCTAGCTAAGACGAAGAGACTCATAAATACATTCATATATAGTAATTGTAGTTAATCTGTGTACATTTTTCTTATACTTTTCTCATACTTTTATTAGATTTTACTATTGTAAGGACTAATCTAATTCAGCTTTTGGCTGTGATTTTAATCAGAATAAACTATCTACTCTACTCTACTCAAACATATTGAAAGGAAACTTGAACACATCAATTGTTCAGTTGATGAGGTCAGTAGTCACTTTAAAAACTCAAGGCGAACAAGTCCCCTGGTTCTGACAACATTGCACCCTGCATTCTAAAATCAATAAAATGATAATGGAATACTTTGGCAAGACATTGAAAGAAAGTGTCTTGGAAAATTGAGTTCCAGACAATTTGGCCCTCAGACAATTAGGCCCCAATGTGAAAACACTTAAGTTACTGATTTACAAAAGAAAAAGAAAGCCTGACTGCTCCAACTAGCCAGTCAACCAAATTGATCGTATCCATTTTGGATGGAACAAAATTATCAATGCTCGAATTTATCTCTTTTGTACCTGAACAATTGTATTCATAATAAAAGAGCTAACTACAGTGACCTGCGGTCCTTTAAACATTGAAAAAGGTTTTGTGTTTTACACTTTAATGAAGCAGAAAACGTGTGAGTGTTTGAACCCAGGCCTCTCGGATAAACTCACGTTACACACGTTGTGCACATTCGCGTTTTTACGTCAAGCTTTATTTGGAAAGATCAAAACGGAAAAGAAATTAAAATAGGCAAACATAAAGAATTAAAGCCCACAAGGGATGGGCACGAATAACACACTCAGATCCATGCGGGGTTCCTATCCTAGGGGAATATAAGGATTTAAAATATGTATAGAAAAATAAAATCAAGTTGTAGTGAGAGGAAATCTAATTGAAGAAAAATCTAACTGTACAAAATTGTCATCTAAATGTCAATAAATCTAATAGTATTAAAAAGAAATAATAAAAAAACTAAAACTAAATGAAAAACAAATATACATATATGTATATACACACATATATTATAGATATGTGTGTACATAGATTACAAGATATTACTTTTGACTTTCAAAGCGCTCAACGGACAAGCCCCTAATTACATCATTGAACTGCTGAAGCCTTATGTACCAACCAGAAATCTGAGGTCCTCCTCCAAAAACTTACTTAAAGTACCACCTGTCAAGCTAGTAAGTTATGGTCACAGGTGTTTCTCTTTTGTAGCACCGACTCTATGGAACTCTCTTCCGAACAACATAAAAGAGAGCAGCTCGCTATCAGACTTTAAGACCTTTATAAAGGCATACCTTTTTAACAAATTTTATAATTAACCTTCTTAACAAATTTCATAATTAGCTTGGCGAGTTAATTAGCTATTTTATAGTTAGCTAGGTCGCTAGTTAGTTGGTTAGTTAATTAGTTAGCTAGTTAGTTAGTTAATTAGTTAGTGAATTAGTTCTATTATAAGTTTCACAGTTTTTACTCTCATCATTACAGATTTTTTATTAGCTAGTTTTTTACTCATATTTTAGTGATGTTTACGTTTTTATAAATTTTATCAATGTCTTTTATAAATGAATTGTAAAGCGCTATTGAATAGCAATAGAAATAGCGCTATATAAATACTGTATTATTATTATTATTATTATTATTATATACATATATATATATATTCAGTTAGTGACATGAACATTTGCGAGATATTGACCATGAGCAGACCAGGCTTCAGTAGTGTAACAAAGGTGAGGCTCTTCTATTCCTAAATACAAGGGCCTTCTTACTACTAATTTAGTTAGCAAGGGACATGATCTCTTCAGCAGACCTAAAAGTTTGTTTGCTTTTGCTGTAATTGGTTGTACATGTGAGTCCCAGGTAAGTTTGTCTGAGATAACTATACCCAGATCCTTCCCCTTACGTACATGTAGTAACTTTTCAGGGCCTAAAAAATAGTCTTGAAGTAAAGGCTTTTTCTTGCATGTTACAGCTAGAACTTTGCATTTAGAGGCATTGAATCCTATGTTAGTGTTGAGACTCCAAGAACGGAGGTTTGTCAGAGCTTGTTGTAGTTGTTCACAATCTGCGACACACAAGATAGAACTGAAGACTTTGGCTTTGTCCACGTAGAGAGCAGATCAAGTATCTTCCAGTAGATCACCTGGCAAATCATAAATAAAAAGAACAAATAGAACTAGGCCAATTAGGCTGCCCCGAGGAACTCCTGATGTAACTGGAGCCCATTGCGAGGCAACACCATCCAAAATGACCCTTTGAGATCTTCCACTTAGGTAATCTGTAAACCAGACAAATGTGCTGCCTTCCACACCATATCGTTTGAGCTTTTGAAGCAAAACTGAGTGATTGACGGAATTGAAAGCTTTGGCAAAGTTCAGGTAGATAACATCTGTTTAAATATTTTTATCCATGTTATGACCAATGGTAATAAGAAAAGATAACAGCTTTCTGACGTAGGAGCAGTTTCGCAAAAAGTCATGCTGAAGAGGACTGATGAATTGTTTAACATGATCATAAAGTGTAATACAGACAAAGCGTTTCAGGACTTTTCCTAGAATACATAACAAGGAAGTAGGCCTATAATTTTCAACTGGTTCCATAGAGTCCTTTTTATTTACCAGTGTGACATTAGCTTTTTCCATTCATACGGTATGCGAGAAGTTTGTAAGGAGAGATTGAATTGGGAAAAAGAAAAGGTGTAATTTGATAGTCCTTATTCATAATGACTGCCATCTAAGTGCACGTTTAATGATTGATGAAATGAAAGAAGTTTTTTGTATTGTCACGAGCATGGGACAAAGAAAAAATTCTGAGTTCCCATGAGGAATCAAACCTCAGACCTTCAGATTCTGTGCTCCGATGTTCTACCACTGAGCCACAGAGACTCCATGGTGAGCAAGGTCTATTACAGACTTTATGTGACATGCATCCTGCATACCGCTAGAATCAGCAATGTTGATAGCGTAAGATAGAAATAAGTCACCTAGCTCAAAACTTACCACCTCTCTTATTTCTATCTACAAACATTACACTATTGACATTGGTGATCCTGGCAGTATGCAGGGTGCGTGTCATATGAACTTCATAGCTACTAGCCCAGATGGGTTAGTGGAATGTGCGTGTCATGGAAAAGGCTGCTCGGAAATAAAGTGCACATAGTCTCATTGTGACAAGACTGTTCAGGAAGCTGCAGAAGCACCTGAAACTTGCTTGACTGTCACTTCAGACAAGATTTTGAAGCTCAAAAATTCTCACACTGACTTCCCTCAGGTACAACTTCACACAGAAGCTTCAAGCACATGCTACTGTAATTTTTTTACTGCACTTCCAGTGATTATCACAAAGAAAGAATCTTTCATGACAGTAAATTTTGGGAGAGAAGCTACCAAAGCTTAAAACTTTTTCTGAGAAGTGTATCGTTCCTGAACTTATTACTAAAAGGTTGAGGGAAAAGGTGAGGGTACAAGGCTTTATAAAAGACTTTCTGAATGCTCTTCCTGCTGATATCTTTAAAACATGACAGCATATCAAGTTAACTGAGAGAAAACTTTTATCGCTTGTTGTAAGAACTGCAGTGTACAAACAACACAATTATGTATTCTGCTGTAACAATGGTCATTTATTCTCAGAAGGCTAGTTTAGTTATTACTGTTAAACTCACGATTTTTTTATTGGACCTTTTTTTTAATGACAAAACACCAATCACACGCAAGATATATAAACTGCAAGCTCTATCCAAATTATACATGTTCCCTGTGGTTTGATATGGTTTTGCAAGGTGATCTTGTGATTTGATATGGCATGTGATTAGGTGATTGGTTACAACACAGCTATTAAGGGCCTGATTGAGTTTTGAAGTTCCAGTAAATATTGAATGTCAATCTGTAATTTCCACTTTCAACCCTTAGGAACAAACGCCTTTGAGTCTAGCTTTCACCCTGTACTTTTAGTTTATGGAAAATAAAATAGGCTTTACACCAAACAACTAGCCTATCCAGTGTACAGAAGGATTCTACTTTTCAGTTTTGCTTTTGCAATTGGAGGACTTCTTAGTTAAGGGGAGAAGTGGTGGTGTGAGATTGGCCAAAGCACTCACCACAGTGAAAATGTCATGAAGTAAACCATTGTCAATGGAACTCTGAAGTTCAGGATTCTAAAATCCTTAATGTGACCAATATCTCTTTCTATGTGTGTTCTTGCCCTTGCAACACTTGAAGTTTGCTCTACCTTACCTTTCACAAACTGGGTTCTACCCTTTGTAAATAGAAGAATAACAAGTTAAACTTCCATGCTCAATAGCAAGTCTTGAATGTAAAAACCTCAATCTGCCATGCAAATATCATTGCCATCAAATTTATCAAGGATTCCACAGTTTTCCACTATTTTCCTATCAGATGCCAGTCCTTGTCCAGGGGAAATAAAAGATACTGTTCCTGCTGGTGTGCAGCCCACCTATCAATTTCAAAGAGTCACCCAGCATTGCTACCCCAAATAAGAAAAGTCAGCAAGTAAGTATGTTAAGTTAGTGAGTAAATAGATCTCAAGGTTTAATTTTACCCCTGGTGCAATTTGATATCTTCCATTGTTCCGGTGTGTAATAGTATATGATAATGAGTGTAAGACATAATGTTCAGAGGGTGAAATTGTACCCCAGCATACATACATTTGTATGTCATGTTGTTGGTTGATTATTGATTATGACACATTTATTGCTCAGACTTCAATTGACTTTCTATTTACTTTATCAGCAGGCATAAAGGCATGCATGGTCAGCTATAACTAGTGTCTTATCTTGTTGTCAGCACGACTGTCTTACTAGCGTTTTCCAAGTGTTGGTGCTCTTGTAGTTAGAGTATGTCAAGGCCTGACCTTCAGCCGCGGATGGATGTTGAATGTATACTTCTGTGCAATCTATGAATGCTTTAACATTTGGGTAGCTCTTAGATCACTCAGGATAGTATGATTTGCTTTCTTCCCCTGTTGGCCAGTTGATAGGAGGTGACAGCTCTCTTGACAGGAAAGAAATCCATGTGGTCACAATTCTACTAATTGTTGATTGGGACACTTTCATTCTGAATGCAAGGTCTTCCTTTAAAAGTCCCTGTCTCAGGCGAACTAAAGTCATAAAAAGACTCCACTTCCACAGCGGTTTATCTCTCTGGGCCAGGTTTCTCTCTATTTGCCCCTAGCTGGTGAGCCTTTGCTGTATTTGATTCATTGGCAGTTACGGAGAAAGGTTTTTGTGTAGCCATTTGCCTGTAAGACATTAGAAACATATTTCCTCTCCTCAGCCTTTGAATTGAGTGAAGATAGTAGACTGTCAGCTCTTTTAAGTAAAGTTTTGGCTACAGACTTTTTATGGCAAATAGGGTGGTGAGAATCAAAAGCGAGGTATTTGTCAGTGTAAGTAGGTTTATGCTAGACACTTGTCTCTAAATTATCCAGAACCCTCTGGACACATTTAAATCAAGAAAGGGCAAATGTCGTCACCATGCGTTGTCAATGTGCGTCACCTCGTCAGAAAAAAGGCAGCTAAATAGTGACCATATAAAGGACCTCTTGTTGCAGCGTTTAGATCACCCCTGATGAAGGCACTAGACAGGAGTGTCAAAACGTTAGGTCTATGAATTGTAACTTCTTCAGTTACATTCATTAAATCTTTAAACCAGAGTAGCATCAAACCATGTCAGATAATGACATATTAGGCCTTTACATAACTGATCTATGCTGATGCAAAAGGGCAGAAATATCAGGTATGTTCCTTAGGGAAGATCCAGATTAGGATTTGTGATTTTCAGTTTGATTAGGAACTGAGTTTTACTTCATCAGATCAGTTAACATGGCAGCAGGTGCAAGATTGTAGAGCTTTCTGACGATTCAATGCTACAAGAAGCAAGAAGTTGTGAAGATGAAGAATTTCTACTGTTTCCTTTGATAAGGGAGAGAGAGAGGCATGTCAGCATTGAGAATTATTTCGAACATATTAAACCACTCTACAGTGTTTAAGATTTTTGAAGTCATTTTCAGATGTCAAGAACTACAGTCGCCTGTTTGAATGCCTGTTAGCTACATGTCCAGGTCTGCCTCATGGACAAAGGAATGGGAGACCTACCATTGACTTACAGAAGCAAGTATTGATTACAACAAGGACACTTGGGAACTCTGAATGCCTGAGTGTATTTGTGTTTATCAAAATAGAAAATAGAATTTGTGGAGTGATTGCCAACAATCTCTCAATATACGAAGTACCTACTTTGTTGAAATTAAGCACGCTGGGTAAAATGATTCATTTCTGATCTGATGCCCAAAGGAACTAAAGGTCACCTCCAGTTGTATGGAGAACATGGGATCGACCATTCACAAAAATAACAAGAAAGTACTATCTAACAACAACAACCACAACAACAACGAAAGCCTTTGCAACTGCAGATCTAAAGAACAGTGCCCGCTCAACAACAATTGCCTGTCTTACAGCATTATCTACAATGCGCAGATCACCACTACAGATAACAAAATGACCCCTTAGAACTACATTGGACTGACAGAAGGAACTTTTAAACAAAGATTTAATCAAAACAAGGTTACATTCTGACATAGAAAATACACTAACAGCACTGAACTATCCAAATACATCTGGCAACTGAAGGACAACTCTGTAAACTTTAACATAAAATGGTCCATTATTGCAAGAGCTAGGCCCTACAACAACACGATGACAAGATGCAACCTTTGCCTGACTGAAAAACTCATGATTATTAAGTCCAACAGCAACAAAGTATGGAAAGGCATCTGATAATACCATTGACCATTTTGTGGACAAGTATGTAACATGTAAAAATAATCAATCTGATGAAATGAGAGAATTAATTAATTTACAGTTGCATAGACATGCTAAAGCCTGTAGGAAACTAGGGCACAATGTTTGCCGATTCAATGAAATTGTTATCCTTCAACCTCTTGAAGAATTCATGCATGATGAAAGTGAGTTAAGATAATTAAGAGAATTACACCAAAGTCAAGCAACTACTTGATGATATGAAATATGGAGAGGATATAACATTCCATCAATTTCTTGAAAAGACAAAGACCCTGAAAACTATTTTCGTGAGCAGCTCATGTTGTATTATCCCTGGAGAATTGAATGTAAAGATTTAATTGGAAGCTCTCTTTCATGTCAAGAAAAGTACAAGTGGAAATTATAGAAAATAAAATCAAACAGAATTATGACCACTACCCAGACAATGTTGATGCAGCTGTTGATGAGCTACAGCAGCAAAATAATGAGGGAAATGCTCAACCTGTTGCTCCAAATACCCAACATATCAATGACCAAGATCTTGTTAGTAAGACTAGACCAAGCGAACTGTTTGGCTGTTTTGACCCAGGTAGTAGTAAGGAATATAGTCAATGTGACATGTTAATGATACTGGAATTTTACTAAGGTCAAATGACAGAGGTACTGTAGATTAAATGATAGTGACTACAGGAAGCTTGTGCACTCCTTGAATAGAAAACAAAAGTACTTTTTTTCCCATATACTGCATTCTATCAAAACTAAAGAGGAACCCTTGAGATCATTTTTAAGTGGTGGAGCTGGAGTTGGGAAAAGTACAGTAATTAATGCATTTTATCACATAAACAGTGGTGTTATACAGGGATTTCTGGCCCTGAGAAGAGCCGTAACAACACATGTGAAAAAATATCGTATTTTTTCATGCGTGTTAATATAGCCAGTCAGCTGTTGACACGTCACTCGCCTTTGGCACCACTTGGTCAGGTCAATGAATGAAAGGCAAAGCCTTCACAATTCTCCATACAAGTTGTTTATCAGAGCTTATTTGAATTACAGCGGCTAATATACTAAAAAACCCGTATCGCTGACAGACTGAGGTTCAAACTTTCAAGAAGGAGAAGGAAACCAATGTACTAAAAGAAAAACTGAAAGTTACATATTCAGTGGCCTTGATGTTAGCATTTCTCTCGGCTGAGGATGAAAATCAACAACTGGAAGATTTGCCACTGGCCAATTTTGGTTGTTTACCTGAAAAACCTCTTCTGTCGGTGAGGACAAATGCAGTAAATGAGAATTTTATAACATGACATTTATGACCATTGTTTTTGTAATCGTGATTCAACTCATTTTCCAATGCACTCTACAATTGTTATTCAGGGACTGTTGATTCATTTATTTTCATTCATTAATGAAGTCGGCTTTTCTCCTCAGTAAAGGGCTATTATGAATATATGAAAGTGATCCTAGCAGTAATGTACACAACTATAAGACTTTCATATATTCTTAGCCATTTAAAGGGCTATTGTGTTTATACGATAAACAAAATAATACATGGCTACTTGTAGACAGGGAATTTCTCTTCTCGTGTTCAACTCGACATCTCACTTGTTTGCTGCGCTCACTCATTAGCTATCAAGTTAAACACTCGAAGAGAAATTCCATTTCTATGCATGCCCATGTATCATTCTCTATATACCAAGCACTTGATAGATATCTGAACAGTATCCCAGGAGAAAATCCTGATAACATTTAAGACTTGAAAGCAGCACCTACAGGAAAGGCAGCATTTAACATAAAGGGGAACACATTGAATTCTGCTTTTAAAATACCAATAAACAGAAGTTTTAGTTACTGCACATTGGATACAGATCGACTGAATACCATTAGAACTCAATTAAGAAAGTTGCACGTGATATTTATTGATGAAATTTCAATGGAAGGAATTGGAATGTTTAACTTCCTCAATCTGAGACTCCAACAAATAACAGATACCAACAAACCATTTGGCAGCTTAAGTATAATGGCTGTAGGAGATTTACATCAACTACAACCAGTTTTTTATCTAACAGAAATAATGAGCCAAAAGGATGATAAATATTTTGCACAGTTGTTAAGAGCATGTCCCCGAGAGCACCAGGCAGTTGTACTACATGCCATCTCACTGATTTCAATGAAACTTTGCCAGTTTAAAGGGTCTACCCCAAAACTCAAAATGGTTTCTGCTTTGGTTTTGGTTAGACCACCCCCCCGGTTTTTCTTGGCTTTCCCCGAGGAAATCACTTCAAAATAGGTGACATGTATGAAGCTCTCTCTGCGATGGTATTTAATTAATTACTCTGAGGGTTTGCACATATTTTTACATCCTTAGTTAATGTCTGCCACAAGTATCAGTCAATTTGATTGATGGCTTGTCAATCAACAGAGGAAAATATACGACTGTGTTTTTAAACTTTTCGATTCATCCCAATATTTGACAACTTTGAGGTCAAATATCTCCCGTTGCCAGAAAGCTACAAGACTAATCTTAATTACCCTTTATAACCCAATATTTCGTCTCTGAAAATCATCAAAAAAGTCTTTGGTCACTACCGTATTTTTGTCTTGGATGCCTTTTAAATTATGTGACTGTGACAAGTTTCTCTCAACTACACCTGCCACGCAATTCTTGCTTTAGGCGGTCACTCGACTAAATAAACCTACATTTTTCAGCTCTTTATACAAGATGAACATTCATTAGCCCATAATTTGATTGTTTATCATCATCATTGCTCATTTTAGGAGATTTTAAAGTCACATGCTGCGTGTTGGTTAACATTACCACAAGTTCCAGTGTGCTACAACTTTGGCTTTTACAGACAAGAAATTCTGCACTCTCGCTTGAGAGAAAATATCAATAGTTCTATCAGACTAAAAACTGTGCTTCTATCCTGAAAATAAAATTAAGACAGAGTTGTTGTTGTCACTTACCACCATCGAACATTTCCATGCAGAACTTCACTAAGCTAACATCTGTTGAGTGACCCGAAGACTCTCCGTAGGAATTATTCAATCACGTTGTTCATGCTCTCTGCTAAATAACAATTTCAGGATAGTCTGCAGATCTCTATGATTATTTGTCTGCTTCGATTGTAAAATATCTGCATATTTTTTTCAAGCATGCTATCACTACATATACCATATTTATTTGATTAAGCGCCCAACCTCGAATAAGTGCCCACCTCCAAAAAGTACTTTTTAAGCGCCCAACCTCCCCCCCCCCCAAAGAAAAAAGAATAATAAAGAAGTGCACAAAAGGAATACAGGTATTGATTATTACAGTATTTCTTTAATGGCTTACAATCTCTAGTTTCATTGTCTGAAAATTTTATGACAACATTGGAATTTTTCTCAAAGTTTTGATTGAAATGTCCATGTGGGCACAAAGTTCTTTCGGGTGCAAAATCTCCCGCTCAAACTTTATGGAAATAGCCCTGCTTGGTGTCTGCACTTTGAATGTTCCTGACACAACAAGTCCGTTCTCCAGCCTTCTTGACCCTGTTACTTTAACAGAAACCTCATTATCATTGTAAGCTCTCAGAAATGTATAGATAAGGTAAGATGGTTCCATTGGCACATGTTCTACAAGCTCGCTGCTAGTATTAGCTCCCAAATACATCCAAATTGCATATTCGTCATGTTGTTTGGCTTCCTTGCGATCATCCTCGTGGCAGTTAAGTTTCCCTCCCAAAGTTGGAGTCCACACAGATTTATAGATATGAGGACCTCGCATAACTGATGTGAATTGCACTTCAAACACAAGTGCCAGAGCATGAATTTTCATTGAATGCTCTGGCACTAAAAGTGAGCTGTTCAGTTTGCAAAGCTACAGCAGAAGCCACACGTGTTTCCTGTCACGTACTAGGAGCTCTTTCTTCTTGCACATAATTACCTTATTGTAAACTCGTGAGATCTAGCACCTTCATGCATTCATGTGATGTGTAAACTGACAGATCAGATATTTGATTCCAGAGATGTTTAAAAAGATATAAATCACACAAGTCACATTTTCATCCTCCTTTGATCTGAAAGCATGGAGACTGATGCATCTCATTATCTTCTGAAGCTAGATCATCGGTATCAGCCTCTTCGTCCTCATTCATATTTGCAGAGGGGGACCACATCAATAAACCAATTTTTGTTGACAGATAACCGGCTGAAGTATGGAGTAATTTGCTGCTCTATCAACCGGTCAGCCTTAGACAACATTTCTGGCTGGTGTCGTCTCTTAACCTCTATATTTGGGAAGTCACATTAAAGGCAGTTGCCTTACTAGTTTCCTCTCCTATTCAGCACACATCTAAGAGGTAATTCTTTGCGTTCTGAGAAAAGGTGGCTGTTTTTTTATATTTTCCAAAGAGCCCACTCGGCTAGTTAGGGATTGTTCATCAGAATTTTACCTGAGGTCCGACTTTGAAAACTTGAGCGAGGCATGGCTTTGAATCCTCATTGAATGCTCTGGCACTAAAAGCGAGCTGTTCAGTTTGCAAAGCTACAGCGGAAGCCACACGTGTTTCCTGTCATGTACTGGGAGCTCTTTGTTCTTGCACATAATTACATACATACACAAAAGATATAAATCACACAAGTCACGTTTTCATCCTCCTTCGGTCTGAAAGCATGGAGACTGATGCATCTCAGTTCAGTAAAAAAAAAAAAAAAAGTTTGTACTCGACTGAATATAACTTAGAAACTATCAAGTTTGCCAAAGAAAGTAAAAGCATCTATAGCGCTGCAAAAAAATTCAATGTAGACCATAAGAGAATTTGTGAATGGCAAAGCACCAAGGCAAAACTTCAGGCTGCAGATAACAAGAGGAAATGTCTTGATGAAGAAACCATTTGCTGTTGGCCTGGAAGACGAGCTTTTAGAGTGGATACATGAACGCAGGACCACTGGCCTTCAAGTTTCAAGGGCAATGATTCCGCACAAAGCGCAAGCTATTCATGAGCAAAAATGCAAGGCATGGCAGGTTTCTCCATCTTTTATTCTAAGTAATGGCTGGGTCCAGAAGTGTATGGCCAGGAATAGGCTGTCTGAGAAGTGCAGAACAACTGAATTGCAGAAAGACCAGGACAGACTTATTGACAAGCTTATTGCCTATATCTTACAAGTACAACGACAGCAAAACAGGCATTACTACAGTCATAGTGACATTATTGCCATGGACCAAACAGCTGTCAGGCAATATATGCTGTCCAGCACTACCGTTGACAACGTGGGAGGAAAATCAATTTGACTGAAGACAGCAGGACATGAGAGTCTCCGTCTGTTTGACAGCAAAGGCAGACGGAATAAAACTAAAGCCGTTTATTGTCTTTCTGGGAGCCAAGAGAGAAACAAAGCAGCTTAATGAGGAGTATAAAAATAGGTGCTATGTAGCCTCTTCTGTGAATGGATGGATGAATGAAGACCTGACTCGTGACTAGGTGCAAGGAGTATTGGACAAGTTCTCATGTACTCGTCGGATGTTGGCTTGGGACTCTTTTAAATGCCACATCACAGACAGTGTCAAGCAAGAACTCGCACAGGCAAAGATTGATCCTGTCATAGTACCCTGTGGTTGCACTAAGTATATCCAACCCCTGACGTGGCATGGAATAAGCCCTTCAAGGCCAAAGTAAAAGAGAAGTACAATGCATGGATGGCTGTCAGAGCTCATTCATTTACAGCTGCAGGAAACATGCGTGGCCCATCTCATCAGGAAATCATCAAATGGGTTCTTGAGGCCTGGGAAAATCTAGACACAGAGTTAATTATCTGTTCTTTCAGAAGCTGTGCACTTACTGTGGCTCCTGACAGATCTGAAGATGATCAGACTCACTGCCTAAAGGAGGGTCAACCTTGTCGTGTAGGACAAGATTGCCTGGCATCCATCCAGCAAGCCCTTAAAGGTACTTGCGCGACTGACCCATTTGCTGATGTTATGCTGTTGGATGTCGAAGAGGCAGCACCAGAAAGTTCACTTATTGAGCTGAGCAACAATGACATTGAAGTTGATTGAGATTTATGATAGCAAAAGAGACTTCTGCGAAGACCGAACAATGAGTTGTTAGTCCCGGGCATAAACTGAACAATGAACAGTTACAATTTATAGCTTTGATATTTCGTCATGTTTTGTTCTTGTTTATTGTTTAGTTACAAAATAAACTTTTTACTTACGAACCCGAAGGTCTGAATCTCACACCAAGTTTTGCATGATATTTGAGGCATACTGTGAATTCGCGGCCTTCATAATCTTCAAATAAGCCAATACGCGCTAGAATTAGCTTTTCCTTGGACGAAACACGTGTTTGGGATACATCAACGTCTCTCAAATTTTTTTTTTAAAGCTGTATACCCACGAATTTAGAGGTATGAGCTGTTGCCATCTCTGGCTAGTGTGAGAAAATAACATTTGGTTGTACAGTTAGTTGCAAAACTGAACCATCTTGACTTTATCAATTCGAGTGTTAGGTTGAATGGAGGGCTTTTTAGACACTTGATTTCTTACATGGCATCACTATGAAGACATAATACAACTGATACACCTACACTACATAGGATTAACAATGTCTGTCGCACTGTTGCGAGAAGTAGGAAAATATTACCAGAAGTGTAAACTCTTTAAGACTTTCAGAGACGTTTCAGAGATGTCTATCTTTGGCTGTCACAAAAAATTGACCCCCACTTAAATTTACTGGAAAAATGAACTGATAAACTCCTTGTTGAAAAAGTTGGAATTCATTTTGACGCCGGTTGTTTCAATTTGCTTTTTCCTTGGGCTGCTATAAAAAAGTTCACAAATTGACCAATGAATAAAATATTATGAAATACCGTCCCAAATCTGCCTTTTCTTTTCGCATGCAAATCAAGGGTAGACAAAGTTTTTAAAATATTTGACAAGAATTTCATGGGGTTCACCTTGATAATTTTCGTTGGCCAGAGTCAAGATGCACCAAGCTAAGCGACATCACCCTCTAGTAAAATAATTTTCCAAAGAATAAATGTGGCAAGCATAAGGAAACGCACATTTTTTTCATTATTGTGATCAAAGCCCAATGATGTACCGAAATTGGTACTTACCGTATCAAACCATCGATTATGACAGGGTGAGCTTAATTTTTCTGTCGAGGTCGATGTTACTTCACATTAAAAGCGTATTTGACAGAACAAACTAGTGAGCATCACTGCACGAACTGAGAAAGTAAAAACTTGAAATTAACTCCCACGCGTTATGTCTGACAAAGTAGACTTCATGAAGTATTTTTTCAAGTAGGTTAAATAAGCTTGCTCATATACAAATAGTAAATAAGTTGTCTCTTTACTATTGAAGCTAGTGGATAGAATTCACCAGGTGCGCTTACGGTGGTATACATGCATGACATTTTCCAGATGTTACATGTATGAGTACGTAATCCATTTGAGGGTCGTAGATTTAGTGTATATATTTGACCCCTCAACATCACGTAATTTCTCTAGTGTACAGAGGTCTTAGAACATTTCATTACATGGATTTGCCTTCTACAGGTAGAAGGTTACAAACGAATTTCTCAGGCGTAATTGCCTTTGATTTCTCAATTGATGTTGTCGCAAACATGACACAAAAAAACTTCTCAGGACCTAGTTTCATGTACTAATGGAAATATATAGCAAATAAAAACACATTCTCTTGAGAAATAAAGTTATAAATAACAGGGGTTCTCTGAAACAAGTAGTGAAAGAGAAGGGTTTCAGTTCTGGTCAATGTTGACTTTTCATAGCCTACTTCCAAATCTGAGGGAACGTGCTGAGGGAATAAAAATACATAACTGTGATAATGCAAGGAAGAGAATAAAAATACAAATAAAGAAAAAGGAGAAACATAGAAACCCGTGTTGCAGTGTGCAGATATCTTTTGAGCCAGACCTACACACCTAAGCCTGACACCTCCCAAAGAAACTTGAAAGAGTGTTGGATATGAACTGGCTCACACGCGCATGCAGGAAAGGCCATAACAATCAGTGAAAATAATAGCAAATGCAGATGATATTCGCAGTCAAAAAACAGGGAAATAGGATGACAGAAGGATTAAGAACTTTCTAGAGGCGTCTCTGAAAAAAAAAAAAGGTAAACAGTTTTTACTTCTCATGAAAGGTCACGCAGTCACGCTACAAATACTATTTCTATACGTGGAATTTCTTGATGTTAGAAAAGAGAAAAAAGATTTTCCAGTCTTATTTTCTGGAAACATGGTGCAGTTAATTAATTTATGGGGCTACTGATATTTCCTATCAAATAAGGGGGGCAGAGTTTCGCGTCATGCATGGTATGGAAAAGCCTAAGTTGTCACACTCGGGAACTTGTACGTCAATAAGAACGCGGCATGTGACTTTAAAATCTCCTCTCCTGTTTCAGTTTCCTTGTTGTAAACTAAGCAATAATAATACTAGACGATCAAATTATATACTAATGAATGTTTTGTTCTGTACAAGAGCCCTATTTCCTGATTTTAGGAAATATTCAAAGTAATAAACGACAGGAGAAAGAAACACTACGATTTTCCCATTGATTTTTCGCCTGCATGCATCTCTCTAAACGTGAAATTTTCCATTCCTACAAAAAATCTCGAAAGTTTTTTACACTATTCAGCTTTCTTGATCAATCATCTTGTATAAAGAGCTAAAAAATGTAGGTTTATTTGTTCAAGTGACCACCTAAAGCAAGAATTGCATGGCAGGTGTAGTTGAGACACTTGCCACAGTCACAGATTTTAAAAGGCATCCAAGACAAAAATACGGTAGCGCCCAAGGATTTTTTTGATGATTTTCAGAGATTAAGAGAAGGAAAACAAACCCAAGATGATATCACAGTCCTGAAATCAAGAATTCTGAAATCAAAACCAGGGGAACCAAATTATCCAGCCTCCCTGACACATGTATTTTCAACCAATGCATCGGTAAACGCTCACAATGAAGCTGTCTACAATTTGTCCCAAAGTGAAAAAGCTCAGATAGATGCTATAGACGTTGTTATTGGTGATATATCTGATGAATTAAAACATGAAGTAAAGAAAAAAGTCCCTGATGATCCTTCAAAACAATGGGCTTATACAAAAATCTAAATATTACTGTAGGATCAAGGTATGACTTGACTGTAAATGTTGACATAGGTGATGGACTTACTAATGGGCCACAATGCGTAGTGCAAGATATTGACTATAGAGTTGCTGGATCTCAGAGACCCAGCATTACTCGGGTAACATTCTCAAATGCATGTATAGAAAATAAGCAACACAAAGAATATTCCTATCTATCAAAGAATAAAATGGAAAACTTGACACCAATTTTCGAAATAACAATACAATTAAAAATATCCAACAGAAATCAACTTCAGATTCTGAGAAGACAGTTTCCTTTAAGAGCAGCTGCAGCAAAGACCATCCATTGTTGCCAAGGTGACACACTAACAGAGGATATTACATGGCCGCTTGGGATGCAAATTTTATCTTCAAATGCGGAAAGAATCTCTCACAAGTGAGCGAAGTGATGTCCATTTGCAAGTAGCAAAAGAAACAATAACAGTCTTCATAGTAATGGTGAAGGCACATGAGTTTACAAAACGACAACTATGGCTGCACAAAAACTAATTATAGTAAAGCACTAACAAATTTCAAGCATTGGAACTCTTTTCTTCAATTCCAGCAGTGGAGTGCTCAACACACCTCCACATGACGTTGACTTTAAGTTTTCTCCACCAACCAAAGAAGTAACAAAGATAGACTCCTTGCTCACCAACCAGACATCTGGTATTTTTACAGTAAGTGGAATAATCAAATGGAATAGGCCTGAAATTACCACAGAAAAAAATGGGGCTGTAGTGAGAAATGCTCTACTCTACAATAGCAGTAGCACAAGCGAAATTTCTTTATGGCAAAAACAACATATTAACCTACAAAAAGAAAATGAGTTTTATACCATAACAGACAATAAACTGAGGCATTATTATGGCAAGTGTCTGTCTACTACCAAGAGCACACAGATTATGAGAGCTAAACCACAAGACCTGTCTCACGATAACATAACCAAAAGCCACACCCACCAACTGTGCTGCCCAAACATAATGAATTTAGCCATAAATACCTACCCTACTTGCAACAACAAAGATTGTCTAAAAAAATAACTTTCAAGACAGCGGGATTACAGGTTATCCACTGTCAAAGCTACAACAAGGCAATGCTGTTAAAGCAATGTTTCTATGAAATGAACATAACCTTCCACTTAGAGAAAAATGACACAATCTACAAGTTCACTGCTTTCCCTAGAGTAATTAGCACATTCCTGTGCAAAGATATGTACAGATATAAGAAAGACACTGACACCCTGATTGAAAGAATTCTGCTCATGGAAAATGTAGACTTTGAAGTTTCGCCTAACCAAAAACTTGTCACCAACATGAACATATACGCACAAATAGAGTTAACAGGTGAACAACTACTGGAATGCCATCCTGGTTCCATTTAAGAACAATCCCAGGTGTCTGAACCAGAAAAAATAAAATACCAACATTCTCTTTGGTTCCAAATAAATGGGGAGGGGGGGCTCAGAATAAACGGGGTGGTTGAATGACACCTGAAAACCTAATAAATGGAGGGTCTTAATAAAGGGGGGCTTGGAAAATCTAAAAAGAATTGTTCGCTGCACACTGTACCTCTATGGGCACGGTTAAACACTTTATTTCAGGTCTGCGAAAACTCATATATCTCTTTTTGGTACACTGTAAACTCTCCCATTTTGATTTTGTAAAAGAACAGTAAACACACACAAAAAATTGAGATTTGAAAGTCTGAAAGTTTATTAAACAGGGGGTCCTAATAAGGTCCGGGAGAGTCGGAAAAATTTGAAAATTTAATATGTGCAAGGGGTATGTTTGTTTAGCACTGAAGATTTATTTGACCTATTTTCAATTAATTAGGAATGTTTTCTTCAAGATATGTTTGACTGGAAGTTAGGAATGAAATGTAGTCGATTGTATATGCTATAAAATAAAGAAAACTGCCAACGTTTATCATTCATTGGTAACCACTAAGACTAATAGATAATATAGAGCTTTTTCAATGATAATAATAATGAACTCAAGATATATATATACATATACATAAGTACTTGCTGGCATGAAATTGTGAAGTACCGTTACATTGACAGATAAATGTAGTTTTACAGTTATTGCTAATAAACCACAAGTTCATATTACAGTCACTCTTCAATACACTACTCTTCTAGTAGAATGATTTCAATGCTTCCATTGGAAAAAAGAATGAAATTGTGACCACTCAAAATGTATTTAGAGCAATTTAAAACCACATAATTGACAATATCAGATCCCTGACTCAACATTTTACTTACCCCATGAGCTTACCACAGGATACCTTTGATTATCATAAATGGATTAACATAGTGTTAGTAGGGAAGAGTAAGTTTTTGATAGCATGACCATAAAGTATGGTATAAAGATACCAGTTAACTTCTCTCCTTGCAAAATCGTTGCAAGTGTGTTCAAAGTAGGTGCCTTGGGAGTCAAACTTACCTCTTCCTGGCAGACACCAAGGGTTTTTGGCAGTTCAGCATGGCACAGAAAACTGTGGAGAGAGTATTTCATCTTCAAAGCAACCCACTTCCCATAATGCACATACACTCCATACCTCCATTCCAAGACAGAATAGCCCTTACAGACCAAGACTGAATAACCCTTACAGACCAAGACAGAAGGCAGCTTAAAAGACTACTAAGTGGAAGTGCGGTTAAAGTAATTGTTTCGTTGATTGATATTTCATCCGTCTATTGACATTTGATTGTTTGATTAGCCGCGTGATTAACAGTCGATGGCGTAATAGCTAAGTAACTTGATCATTCAGTTAGGACACGTTTTAAGTAACGCGAAATCAGAGACAAAGGTCATAAGCGTTTTGTACCCTACGGACTTTACGTTGAACGTCGCTAACCTGTAGTGTATTACTGTTCGATCTGCTGACCCGTTTTGCTGACCTGTTATTGAAATACGTTTGACTGGATATCGCCACAGAAGTAAGTAATTTGTTTTGTAACCGATTGACTTGAGAATTGTTAGTTCCCGTGCAATTTCATGAATCGCTCGCATTAGATTAGGTTTCTCAACAATTTTGTATATTTCTTATAGATCGAATAAAACAATATAAAGATTATGCGATTCCATGACCAATCATTCATCCGAGAACCATTTTCCCTTGGAACAGTAATTGCTGGAACCAGGGAGGACAGTAACAAAAATGGCTCTGGAAGTCATTCCACTTTTGGCCAACCGATGGGCATTTATATCAAGGGAACTAGCATAATCATAGCCAATGACCAAATTGGAGCGATAAAGCTTGTAACAAAGCTCAAAGGAACTGTTAAGTCCTTAGAAAACCTCAGAAACCTGTGTCGTGCATTCTCAGTGCATTGCAAACACCAACAACACAATAGTTGCATACCTAAGGAAGCACACTAAATAGTCAAACAGTTTCCTCTTATTACAATGGAACCATTTAAAATTTGAAATGATATTAAGGCGTAACAAGCACATCCAATGGTCCACAGGGAACCATTGCTATGAAAATTGGGTCTTCAGAGGCTAGATAAAAACATTGATTTACTGAGTCCAGGATTCCTCATCAAGCCAGAGGTTTGCTTGACAATTCAGGTTAATAATAATGGTAGCCAACTCAAGCACCCCAATTGTACTGGGCTGGAATATGCCAGGGACTTTGGCAACAGCATGAGAGTCTTTGAAACAAGCAACAAAGTGGTCAGCCTTCTACTTTACTCATCCCAACTCCTACTATCTGCTGCCGCAGACAAACGTACCTCTAAGGAACATCCCAATGATGAAGCGTCTTCCTGTTCGTGCAATGTCCAAAGAGGTCCAGGATTTAATGCACCACTGGGCCAGCAAGCATGGAAAAGCCGTCAGACAGCTTACGATTCATCAAACAACACATAGCATACAGTAGGTACTCTTCCTCTAAACATGTGTTGGAAAGAGCCATCCATTGGCGACTGAGTCACAGAGGAACTCCACAAAGATGACCAGCTCTCTGAGTATGATACAGACTCCAGTAATGATGAGGACAATGCCACCCACAAAGATGAGATTGAGACTGTGCCTGCAAATTCCTTGCAAGGACAGTCCACATACATACAGGGCGACCCATCCAGCTATCATATCATGCTCTTTTACCATACTAAGGTATAAAAAGCTCTAAATTCTTCTTAGTAGTAGCTAACATTCAAGATGTCAATCGCAAGGGCTAATCTGAATCTTACATTCATCACCATCATCATCATCATCATCTCCTATTTGCCTTATTTACACAATACAAAAAAATTTATTTACAGCAGTTATAGCTGGAAGGCGAGGAGACCCAGGAAGCCACCGGGCTTATGGGAGAGCCACCTCACTTACATTAATAAATTAAAAACTAGCATTTTCGTCTTAAAACTAAGAAGGTTTGACAAACGAGTGACTGAAACAGGAGGAGAGTTCCAAATTTTAGACCTTAGTGAAGAATTGTAAATTGCTTGAGATTTGTACAGCACAAATGTGTTTGATAATTACTGGCTGGTACCATAGTTGTGAATCTGGCTATTTGTTACAAAAAGATTGAGAAGCAATGGAGGCAATAAGTTTTTTCTATAATAATCCATGAATTTGGCGATTTCAAACATATTGAATTGGAAAATATTTAAAAATTCCTAGTTTGGAGAATAAAGGAGCAGAATGAGCTCGATAGTCTGAGTTGGTGATAGCCCGCACAGTTCACTTTTGCAAATAATAAATTCTATTTAAGTTAGTTCCCTATGTTAACGACCAGGCGCAATTACAATAGACAATATAAGGATAAATTAAGGTGTAGTACAAAGTGAGTTTGGTTGTAGAGGATAGGAGAAAGCGAGACCTGAATACAATACCTATTGATTTAGCGATTTATTTACATACATAGCTGATATGGTGTTTCCAGTTGAGATGATCATCAATATAGACCCCAAGGAATTTAGTTATGTTAGATTGTTGTAGGGGTTTACCTCCAAAGGAGAGAGAAATGCTGGAGTTAATGCTGGGTTTAAAAATAACGTAGTTAGCTTTATTTATATTAACTGCGAGCTTATTGCATTTTAGCCAAACATCAATATTTTGGAGCTCATCATTAAATACGGATTCTAAGCAATTTGGGTTTGAGTGAGGATAAAAGATACTGGTGTCATCAGCGAAAAGCAGAGGGTCTGTTAATTCAGAAGCATTAGGGAGGTCATTTTTGTACAGAATGAACAATAGAGGGCCTGACCGGAACTAGCGTGACGTCTAGCGTTACAACCGGATATCACATTTGGTATTCATATGATTGGCAAGTGAAATTCTAATAGGAGACAGAAGAGTATTGTGAAAGAAGGAGGTTTTTGAGGACAAACAACGCAAACACCACGAGAATCGTGAGGCCAGTTATTTTGTAATTTTTCGTTACATTTTCGTTATTAAACCCGGGAATTGTCAGTACATCGTGAGTGCTTTTGTGTGCCGTACAACTTCGGGACAGGCCTGAAATCGAACCTTGAGGTATACCACACTTGATGGTTTGCATGGGAGAGCAAGCTTGATTGAATTGGACAAATTGCTGGTGGCAAGAAAAGTAGCTTTGAAACCACTGCAGAGCCACGTCATGGATACCATAGTCCTCTAATTTGGCAAACAAGATTTGATGGTCAAGATGTCAATCTTGAGCACTTCAATTTTTGGTTAATAAAACAGTGCCTCAAACTCCTCCAAAATCTACCTGCAAATACCCACTTGCAAACTTCTCTTCAACATATAGAAGATCTACGAAGAAATCTGGTCAGCAAACACTTCAGCCTTCGAAATATTACCACTAAGAGGATTGACGAAATATTTAAGTACATGCCATCACATGTCATACCTTGCATAATTTTTAGTTGTGTTATAAAGATATCTATCTGTCTTGAACTAATTTTTGTTTATATTTTTAACTGTACATGATCAATGTTTTGTGATTTATATTCATACTTTTCCCTATTCTTAGTTCATTTTCTCAGAAACTTCAAGAGTTTACATAAGTTTCCTCCATTCTTTAGCCTTCTGTGTGTAAAAAAATACAAGTTTCTATTTTTACCATTAGGTAAAAACAACCAAAAAGACAAAAACAAAACTAGTGGTTAAATCAAGACTTGCATCCTCCTAAACAACTTCAAAACACTTCAGAGTAATACCATATTTCATGCATGCCTCCTTCAACAATTAAAACACCAGCCAAATTCAACCTTTTTTAAAACTAATGTGTAAGGTACAAGAACTAGGTTGGGTGTTCTATATAAACACCTTCCCCTATGTCTTTTTTGTGAGTATATTTGAATTATGTTAATAAGTAAGAGTACATGAAAGTATTTTCTGATCAATCACTCAGTAGTAATTTCCTTTAAGTTTTATAAAACATTTGGGGAAAAAAAGAGAAGACAAACAATTAAATGCGGTGAGTTTACATCCTCAACAATTTTTACCCAAGCTCTCACATATTTCATTTCCAAGAAGCTTAGATATATTTAAGAAACAATCATTACAGTCTTTAAACAAAAACATACTGCACAATATTTATTAACCCTATACAAATTATAGTAATTTAAAAGTGATAGTTGAACATATTAGGTAGATAATAACATCATTGAAATAAAAGTATGTTCAACTAAGGGTATGTTGTTAAGTGGTAAATATACTCAACAGACCTCAATATATATGTCTTCAGTTTTTATCTTGTAACATTATAGATATGAATTTTTATCTAATGAGCAATAAAGACATCTATTATCATTATTATTATTTCTTATTAGTAGTTACATTAATTCAGAAACAGGCCTGCAGTGGTAACTAAGTATTGACACTAGCAGCAATAACAAAGAGCATTAATTTTATTCTAACTATAAATTACTTATACAGATTTAGCTAATATTGCTTTGAAATGATTGAAGTTAAGGCAAAAGTTTCAGAAATCTTAACTTTCTGTTGCAGTATTTTAGAGAAAATTCTCAATCTCTTCCTTCCAATTTGATGTATCACTGTTACATCAAAATCTTGATTCTCTTTGCATTTCAAACGCATGAGCCAAGATGTGGAACATAGAATTGATCAGTACTATTTATGAATATTTAACAGCTACTGGTTAAAGATGGCGCATGTATAAACTGAAACCTAAATGTATGTTAATACTAGCCTGAACCTAAACAAAAGAAAAATCCTAAAATACCATTATGTAGAAATTGTGACTTCTTTTAGACTGATGCAGATGGCCTATATGTTGTAAAGAATAATGCTATTTCCTACAAATGAGCTTGCAAAGATGACTGAAATAAATGTTTTGTTGGCACAAGACACTGCACCGGGCCAGTGTATCATGGCCAGGAAACCAGAGGTATATAAGGAGGAGTATAGTATGTAATAGTCATCTAGGTCTCTGAAATCTGAGTCAGAGCACCATTTAAGTCTACTTTTCAGTCCTTTGCTGTATGCCCTCAGAATTTCATCAATTTCCAAAGAAAGCTCAGACCTCATAAGAGCCAACAAATAGCAGTTAATGGACTCTTTCAAAGGCTTGTTACAGGATATTGGAAATAAAATGTGCTAAAGATTCAGTTGGACAGCAATTAGAAGATATAAAGAAGCTTAAGTTCAGCAAACCCTACAAGTTCCAAAAACCTGATGAAGACCTGTATAAGTTTAACGTTAAATTGGCGGAAACTACTGACAACAAATGCTATTGAGAAGTCGTTGCTTAACAAAAGAAAGAACAAATTGGAAGAAGGTCAGAGGTTAATGCTAGAATGCCAAAAAGACATTTTACTTGCAGGCAAGTCACAGTGTGGCTGGTACATGGTAGAAGAGTATCCGCATCCACGTGGGCTGCATCTGCATATGCGCCTGCTACCCTTTTTTTGGCCAGCATGCAGCAAAACATCAAGTCATCCACCCCCTTATACCCCTGAAGTATATGGTTTGTCAACCAAATATGTTTTTCTACTGGTAAAGCCAGGCATTGACATTCTACTTGTCCAGCTATGACCAAACAACAGCCTCTTTTCATCTCAAGATGACTACAAGAGTATGAATCACATGTAATTCTTTTCTATGACAATGCCAATTTAATAATTTCTATTGCTATTTTCCAAGACAACAGGCTAGGTGGGGGTTCTGACCCTGTTTTTACCAAAATTAACAGTTTAATTGTGCACTCTGACCTCCTCAACTCTAGTTTTGCTATGAATAAAGAAAGGTCTCAGTGGAATAAATTTGATTTAGTGACATTTAGAATTGATTTTAGCCCTCTCAGACCCCTTCATTTTTTTAGACAGTTCTGTTTGTTGTCCTCAGACACTAAGATTTTGCCAATGGGCACTGCCTTGATGGAAAGGCACATCTCTCTGGGTGTTGCATTTACTGCTATGAAACATACGTTTGTTGTGGTCGCCTCCAGCTGCTCATATTATTTGCAGCTACTTTTTTTGT